>NC_136801.1:7692178-7976801 GCF_951216825.1 Electrona antarctica | reverse complement strand
AACACCAAAAGGGGTTCCCGCCCAAAATACGTTAATGAGAACTTAGTGCGGGGCCTGTAGGCTCGCCCGTCCTCCACCAGCATGTGATTCACTAGTTTAAATACATTTGCATTCATTCGATTCATCCAAAGACCTGGGCCATATTTTATTAAACTGAGATGGCTTCCTCTTTGTGTGTGCGTGTGTGTGTGTGCGTGTGCGTGCGTGTGTGTGTGCACGTGCGTGTGCACGTGTGTGCGCGTGCCTGTGCGACTCTTACAGTCCTGTTGGTTGAAAATCCCTTTGATTCTGAGGTTAGATGAAAATCTTTTCTCTTTCAAACGCATATACTGCCGAAATTGTACTGCCTGGTTAGCGAGTGTGTGTGCATGCTTGTGGGTGCGCGTGTGTGTGTGTGTGTGTGTGTGTGTTCTGGCTGTACTAGTGTACTAGCCCTGGCGTCAGTCCACTTGGTCCCTTGGCCAGTACTTGGTTTGCTCCAGTCTGATGGTTGGTTCTTGTTTGGGGCCATGCCTATGGGCCTTATTAAATCAAAATGTATGGGCCAGACCTGGACAAATTAAAAAACCCAGTTAGCTTGCCAGATTTCTCTTCAACTTTGATTGTGTTTTGTGGACACATCTTTGATATTTCTGCTCAATGTAGCAAAGGTCCTTTGTCTCCATCTCTATCGTTTTCCTCTACCTCTGTGAATAATACCATTCCTCTCTGTATCTCCACTATTAAAGGCCTTACTTATGGACAAATTCAATTTGCTGTTTTTGTATTGTATTTTGACTTCTTCCCCTCAGATTAAAAGGGTAGTTCCCGACATCACTACCCATCTCTTTCTCCCGATGTCGTGGATATATCAATGAAGGCAAAAAAAGACAAAGTCTCCTACTGACTGATGACCCGGTCATCAAATTATTGGCTTAGGAATGCGACAAAACTAAAAAATCTCTTTCAAAGCTTCATGTGGTCTACTCTGTTTATGTGTAAATAGAAAATAACTAGGTGTGTGTGTGTGTGTGTGTGTGTGTGTGTGTGTGTGTGTGTGTGTGTGTGTGTGTGTGTCTGTGTCTGTGTCTGTGTGTCTGTGTCTGTGTCTGTGTGTCTGTGTCTGTGTGTGTGTGCGTGCGTGTGCGCGTGTGCGCGTGTGCGTGTGTGCGTGCGTGCGTGTGTGTATTTAGCAGAATTTTGACCTAATTTCTCCGTTCATAGTCAATGGCAAATCTTGAGATGTGTGGGGACAAAAGACGTCAGCACTTGTGCAGGGGACCTGGGTTCATATAAGCATCATTAAAGTCACAGAGTTCAGCTTTAACTGTGTGTACTCGGCTAGTATAGTACTTCTCTCCCTGTTCCTGTCTGTCTGGGAAAGTTAAGGCCCTTCCCAGAGGTGGCCCGGGTTCAACTGTGACTCCAGGCTCTTTGCTGAATGTCACCCCCGTGTCTCCCACCTCTCCTGTCTCTCTGTTCACCGTCTCTGTCACAATAAAGCAGAGACGGCATCATGCAGGGCGAGCTATATCTAACCCATTCAGGCCTGACGTCGAAATTTATTTTATTTTTTTTCCTAAATCATGACAATTTTCGGAAAGATTTGACGCACATTTTAACGATTTTTCAAAAATAGCAGACCTACAAGTTCATAGCGCGCCACTCGGTGGCGCGCTATGAGCTTGTAGATCTGCTATTTTTCAATAGCTAAATTATAACAATGTTTAAAACACCAAAAGGGGTTCCCGCCCCAAAATGGGTTAATGGTTAATGTGGTTAAACGCTAACGTGACATGGATGCGTTCCAGGTCTCAATGGGCTAACTGGTGGCAGACCATACCCAGCGTGTCTCAGGAATGAGACCTCAGAGCGGTGTGTGCGGTGTGTGACACTCCACATGAGCTGGAGAAAGAGAAATGCACTTGGGCTTGAGTTGACTGTGAGTGGCGCACATTAAGAATGGTGATCTGGGGGGGTTTGGGGGGGCACGTTTGTCACGTTGATGAATGCATGTTTCGGTGTTAAAGCTGCATTCCGGAACTTTATTTTAATAAATAAAATGTAAAATGTTAGTTTAATGTTCATTTCAATCAAGGTCTATCTTATGCTGGTGCATTTGCATACTGTATGTGATCAGCTATAGTATACCAGTCCTGGTAGCAGGATGCTGATAGGCCAAGATTAGACAGACACACAGACACACACACACACACACACACACACACACACACACACACACACACACACACACACACACACACACACACACACACACACACACACACACACACACACACACACACACACACACACACACACAAACACACACACACACACACACACACACACACGGTTGAAAACATGATCTGCTGGTGGAGATTATAACTAGCCTGGCTAATAAGCCAGACCGAATCAGCCGTTGGCAAAAGAAATTGCCTGCCGGCGGATTACGGTCTGGAGAGGCTCAATTGTACGCCCATTTCCTACACCAGAGAACTGGTGTGGCCAATCGGGACACGGGCAATATGGGCGGGCTTTGGTACATTGACGTTCAATGCTTGAGACCTTTGACTGACAGTAGCTCTAACCAATTGCGTCAAAGAGAAAATGTTTGAACCCGCCCCCCGGGAAACAAGATCCATACACAGGATCTCCAGACTCAAATACCACACGACAGTGTGATTTGAGTCTGGCTTATTAGCCAGGCTAGATTATAACACCCATATTCCCAATGGATCTATTACACATTCTAGACGACCACGCCAACATTTCACACATATACTTGAGCGTGACAAATAGCATGTCTTGGATCCCCGGTACCGTGGAGTCGTGGACATGTGCATATCCAAATATATACACCAGCACGGGCAGACACGCAGACGAGGCTGTCACAGTCCCACACTGAGCATAGCAGGGCCCTGAGTGGGCAACTTGAGTGACCATCTGGCCTGCATATGAGCAGAGGTTATTGTGTTGACACCATCAGTACCTGACATGGTTGGTGTTCAGCAGAGGTCATTAGGACAACGCACATTTAAATATAGCCCTCATACAGCTTAACCCATTTTGAGTGGGAACCCCTTTTGGTGTTACATACATTATGTTATAATTTAGCAATTGAAAAATAGCAGATCTGCTATTTTTGAAAAATCGTTAAAATGTGCCTCAAATCTTTCAGAAAATTGTCATGGCCAGGCCTGAATGGGTTAACTTGTGCTCCGGCGGACGACAGTGTCGCACGCAGAAAACAACACGCTTACTGACAAGCTCACACGACACGGTCTGAGCTTAAAGGGCGACTATTTTCAGCACGTGACACCGTCGAGAAATCGGTCGAGTGTAACCAAATGGACCCGTAACAATGCATGCATTTACACAAATGTGCTACATTTACGGCTCTGAATTTGAGGCATCACTTTGACAAAAGACCCACTTTCCAGGATTGTGTAATTGCATGCGCTATGAAAATGAAATCCATTTCCCAACAACAACACAACTAAATTGCACTCAAATATTTGTCTTGGCTTGGTCTGTGGGAGGCAAGTTTTTATTTTTCTAATGACTAGTGCAGTGCCCGTTCAGGGTGTATGCGCCTGTTCGGAGTGCACGGTCATTGGCAACGTGTGTGCCCGTTGAACATGCATGCACGCCCGGAACGCCCGCTCAAAACGCCGCTTAGAGTGGACTGATTGCTTGGCCTCCGGAAGTTCTCTTAGGCCTCATTCACACGTACCAAACACCAATCAAGCAAATGTTTGGTCGTTTTTTTGGGCCACCACAATGCTTTTCCAATGGGAGTCACATGGTTTGATCAAACATTTGTGTTTGATTGCTGGTTGCTGGCGGTGTTCTGCCCCTCCCCCCTCATCAAACACAAATGTTTGGTCAAACCATGTGACTCCCATTGGAAATGCATTGTGGTGGCCCAAAAAACGACCAAACATTTACTTGATTGGTGTTTGGTATGTGTGAATGAGGCCTTATACAGAGTAAGCTAATCAGACAGAATAAACTGGTTCATCTTGGAGAGAGAGAGAGAGAGAGGGGGGGGACACCTGCATTCAGAGGACACCACCCTACAGCCAAGGCCCCCCCTGCCCCACCCGGAGGTCATGCCAGTGCACCACAGGCAGGCCCACCCCCCCTCACGCCCTCCACATACTACACGTACCCACCACCATCCACGCACATGCAAGCACCACCAACCACACCCCAATACACTTATGCCCAAGCTCTGAAAACAACCACTCCCAGCCCCACACATGGAAGAATCCCACCCTATGAGCACAACATGCATAATGAGTTCATCAACATGCTCAGTGAGTTTTATACCAACTGGTTCCAGTCCAAAACTACTAGTGGAATATAATTCCAAAATGGATTACAAACCTTATAGACTGAGTGAACACAGTTCTTCTCCCAAGAGAAGACAGACTGTGCAGTGTGCCACTGCACACAACACGAGGTAGAGACTGAGCTACTGGCCGCTGTACCAAGACATCAGAGACACATACTGTCCACTGTACCAAGACATCAGAGACACATACTGTCCACTGTACCAAGACATCAGAGACACATACTGTCCACTGTACCAAGACATCAGAGACACATACTGTCCACTGTACCAAGACATCAGAGACACATACTGTCCACTGTACCAAGACATCAGAGACACATACTGTCCACTGTACCAAGACATCAGAGACACATACTGTCCACTGTACCAAGACATCAGAGACACATACTGTCCACTGTACCAAGACATCAGAGACACATACTGTCCACTGTACCAAGACATCAGAGACACATACTGTCCACTGTACCAAGACATCAGAGACACATACTGTCCACTGTACCAAGACATCAGAGACACATACTGTCCACTGTACCAAGACATCAGAGACACATACTGTCCACTGTACCAAGACATCAGAAACATGTACTTCCCACAGATTACAATCACCCAAGGAGAGTTTGAAAACCACCAAATGTTTATAACATGTTTACAACATTGAAATAATGCTGTCAACTTTCAAAAGTATAAAGTGTCTGACAGAAACTGCACAATCTTTTTATAGTTTCACAAGATAGTATTACTCAAAGTGTTAATGTAACACAGCTCTGTTTACATGTTTATTTTATTGTTTTATCTTGATTGTTTTGTTCCACTTTTGCTTTGGCAATGTAAACGTACACGTATGTTTTCTCATGCCAATAAAGCTCCTTTGAATTGAATTGAATTGGAGAGAGAGAGAGAGAGAGAGAGAGAGAGAGCTATGCTATTCCTCATTAGACTATGGCTCTTTCCAGGTGCTGCTGACTAAATATTTACTCAGAGCCACAGCCACTTAGCACCCTGATTTGGCACTGAGCCATGTGCATGTGGGACATGCATGGCTCAGTGCCAAATCAGGGTGCTAAGTGGCTGACCTTACCTGCTGCACTTTGAGCCATAAACTGTTCTTTCTTGTCTTTCCATGCGCTATTTTGCACCTGCAAGTACTTTGACCTGTCCGCCTTTACGCTAAATGGTAAATGGTGCATTTATATAGCGCCTTTTTCCAAGGCGCTTTACATAGATTGTGCATTACATTCACCCATTCACACACACATTCATACACCGATGGCAGCGGAAACCAATGCAAGGTACCAACCAGCACATCAGGAGCAATTAGGGGTTCAGTGTCTTGCTCAAGGACACTTGGACACTAACTCTGGGGGAGCCCGGGTTCGAACTGGCGACCTTGCTGTTACAATCTGGAAACTCTACCCCTGAGCCACCGCCGCCCCTGATCGTTTGCTGATCGTTTGCATATCCTCACATTTTTTATGTATACTGTACCTGACTTTATATATTGTATTTCATGTATTTGATATATCTTTCTCCTACGTTGTATGCCTCGTCACGTCACCATCACACCTGCTCCAAATTGCCTACCGTGTGTGCGGAAGTCGCGTATATCTATTCTACGTCCGAGGCTCTGAGCTTTAGACATGGTAACGCCCCGCCTGCCTCTGATTGGCCTACCGACACTGCCCGTCTTGCCTGTCCTCCGAGATGCAAGGCTACTCCGTGGTGGGAAATAATACAAGTACAAGAGAATGGCAACACGCGACAGTAACTTAATTGTAACTTCTTTTTTTTTTAGAAGAGGCAAACTAATATTGTTTGTGCCGTTTGCTTTGATTGAATAATTGATTGAACACGTACAGTATGTACTATGATTTGATTTGGCTGTGTTCTAAATTAAAGGGTTAGTGTTGATTATCGTGTATCAATCTAATTATAGTAAACTAATACTATTATAATAAAAAAGATAAAGATCAAGGTATTAATCTAATTATAGTAAACTAATACTATTATACTAAAAAAGATAAAGATCAAGGTATTAATCTAATTATAGTAAACTAATACTGTTATACTAAAAAAAGATAAAGATCAAGGTATTAATCTAATTATAGTAAACTAATACTGTTATACTAAAAAAAGATAAAGATCAAGGTATTAATCTAATTATAGTAAACTAATACTGTTATACTAAAAAAAAGATAAAGATCAAGGTATTAATCTAATTATAGTAAACTAATACTGTTATACTAAAAAAAGATAAAGATCAAGGGAAAATAGACCTTTTTACAGTACAATGTTTCAAGTTTACACATGTATACAAATAAACAGGCCAACGGCATAAACAATATTAGTTTGCCTCTTCTACAAAAATAGAAGTTTCTGTCGCGCGTGCCAAGCTGTCATTCTCTTGTATTATATCGTACTTGTATTATTTCTTTATTTCCCACCACGGAGTAACCTCACGGCAGACTATCCAGCATGTATCTTCCACCTCGGAGGAAACTCTGGTAAGACCGGCAGTGTCGGTAGGCCAATCAGAGGCAGGCGGGGCGTTACCATGTCTATGCTCAGTGTCGGTATAGGCCAATCAGAGGCAGGCGGGGCGTTACCATGTCTATGCTCGGACGTAGAAAAGATATACACGCGGAAGTCATCTCTCTATTTGATAATAAGAATAATGGACTGAGAAACACTGACATTGAGGTCATTTGTGTATTTTCATCTGCTATATATTTGACTATATATCCTCAGTATAGGCTACCGTTCCTGTGCCTTTATACCTTTTTTATGCACATTTTCTCAACTCTCTTTTTATTCCCCAATTGAAAAATGTAACTGCATTTGTAGGAAGCTTGAGCAATATAATGATTATACTAAATTGTTTCAGCCTTTCTCTTTGTGCTGTAATTTTAATAATACTAGAGGTCGGGCCGTAGCGGCCCTCACACCTAGACTTTGGGCGCCAATGCGGCCCTCATACCTACGTTGCACCGCCATGCCAGCCATTTCGACCGAAAATCAACCGATAATTCCCAGTTGGTTACTTATTACGCCGATCTTATTTAGCCGATCGGCTCGTCTGGAGCCTACTGGCTGCGATTGGCGTTGATGACACGTTAACCGATCTTATCGGTCTACTCAGGTCTACTGGACATGCTGGGAGCCTACTGAAAATGACAAGCCTCCTCATACCCTCCCCTAAACTTAACCGCAAGCATGTCGCAGCCGGTCCTAATATTAACGCATGTTCGCCAACCTTAATCCTGTCGTTTTGGTCTACTGCCTACTAAAAACGACAACCCTCCTCATACCCTCCCCTAAATTTAACCACAAGCATGTCGCAGCGCGGTCCTAATATTAACGCATGTTCGCCAACCTTAATCCTGTCGGGTTTTTTTATCAGTCGGCAGAGCATGCCCATACTCGTCGAAAACAATCGTTTTCGACAACAATCTAAGTGATCACTGCGGTCTTGTCTATTGATAACAGTCGAAGCGGGTGGCCAAGCCTCACATGGTCAAGTGACTCAAGTCTACTTCAGACGGGCAATCCCTTCACGTCAAATGTTGACAGATGGTTAGATGTTGCCCCGAGCCGCCACTCTAGTACTACTTACTACATTCTTTACTCTTTTGACCCTTTCAATAAGAATGTTCATGGAAAAACAATTTGTGGACGGTGCAGTTCTTAATGTAAAAAGTTAAGATATTTATATTTGAACTGTCTCCCTTTGTTAATGAATGCTTTGTTATACTCCATTTTAATAACACATTTTTTCAGTGAGAATACTAAGTTATTCCGTCTATATTGCCTGCTCGTAACTGGAGACCGATGTGCATGGTGATAAAATGTTGATTTAAATGCGACATCTTGCACATTTGTCTTTCATTAGGGACATAAAGAACGGCGGAAACTCTAGGCAGATGGAACTAGCTTATGTCTCCTTGCTAGCACACTGAGACAAGACCAGGACACCAGCCAAACACACGCACGCACACGCGCACGCACACACGCACGCACGCACGCACGCACGCACGCATGCACACACATGCGCGCACACACATGCACGCACACACAAACACGCACACACGCGCGTTCGAGCCTAGAATCCAAACGCCTTTTGCATCTGCCAAGTATGAAGTGGAGCATTTTGTGGAGGATTCATTCACTGCTCTAAACTTAGCCACATTCCACATTCCACATACATACACACACGCACGCGCACACACACACACACACACACACACACACACACACACACACACACACACACACACACACACACACACACACACACACACACACACACACACACACACACACACACACACACACACACGGTGAGTAGAGCAGCAAAACATAATGACAGAGGACCCCTGCAGGTGGAATCCCAGAATATCTACGGATGATTCAACCCTTCAGATTAGTTTGGTTTTCTTTCTTTCCTCTCAAACTTGTTGTACGACGAGGGGAGAAAAACAAGAAGAAAAAAAAAAACGCCATTTATAGAAATAGCTTCTCTTTTTTCAGTTTGGCTATAATCCCCCGTATGACTCCGCATAATCATTGTGCACGGATGGTATAACAGCAGCATAAAGTCCATTGAGAAATCCCTGCTATCTGATTCCCATCTAAAGGAACAGCTTGAGGGTGACATGGCCTCGAGGCTTCCCCTCCGTCTCTCGGTCCTGGGGTTTGCAGGCAATCTTTTTGATCTGTGGCGGGAGACTACCCCATGCTAGGTGTTCATCCCTTTCATGTTTGGACCGGAGGGAAATTCGATAAGCACTGAATTGTGAGTCTCCGTGTTGCTGCGACCCCGATGTGCTCACCAGCCGTGGCAGACGCCTGCTTGAGCCACGTTTTTCCTGCACCTTTAAGAATATTAGTTGGAAAAAGGTTCAGGTATGAAATACACCATCTGAGCTGTCATGCCCTCACCTCTGCCACAACGCAGCCGGCGGGCTTTGTCTGTCTCTTCCGTCTAAACCTATTAGTCTAGTAGCCAAAATGTGAACCCGGACATGTTGAGTACACCAATGTTTTATGTTATAAATGTTTAGTATGGGTCCCCAGCATGTAGAAACTGCCGGATGCTAACTTGCATATGTTGAGCAATTTTCATAATTGGCATAATATGTGACCATACCATTAACAACCTATAGAAGGCAAAATATTCAAAATTTCATCATGCTTTATGTAGCATGTGATGTGTCAAACTAGGGGGTTTTCATGATGCTGAATCCATTCCAAGGGAATTATTGGGCTTAAAACGGCCATGCCCACTTGCCCAAATGTGCTCACATCATCAATTGTCATTGTGATGACGGCATTGGCCGTTTTTAGCCCAATGAGTGTTTTTTTGCAAAACGAATGCTTGGAATGGATTCAGCATCATGAAAACCCCCTAGTTTGACATGTCACATGCTACATAAAGCATGATGAAATTTTGAATATTTTGCCTTCTATAGGTTGTAATTGGTATGGTCACATATTATGCCAATTATGAAAATTGCTCAACATATGCAAGTTAGCATCCGGCAGTTTCTACATGCTGGGGATCCATACTAAACATTTCTAACATAAAACCTTGGTGTACTCAACATGTCCGGGTTCACAATGGGGCTCTATTGGCTGGCTAATAGACTATATTCACAAAGACAACCAACGATTTGAAAACTTTGCTGTTTGCCTTGTTTACAGTATATTAGAGGGTGCAATATCTAGCTCCACGCTGAGAACATGCAAAAAATATAATAATCCAATCAGATTCAATTTTCCAGGGTACTACTGTTTTCTTTGTTATTGTTATCTTTTGTTTCCTCATATGCGAAACCCATTAATTTCTATATTCCCCCTTGCACAGTGATGTCTGGGTTTATTAAAAGGACTTTATGAAACTCAGAGCTGGGATGGTGGGACAGACGTATACTGATGAAATATCTGATGATACAGACTAATATATATGTAGATGTACTTGACGCTCCCCCAAATAAATACATAAATAGAAAAGGCTTCCTGAGAAGAGATGTGGTCAGTAAATGTACACAGTAAAGTATAAGTTTGTGTGTATGTGTGAGTGGTAAGGGGGAGGGGGGGAGGTGCAATTAATCAATGAATGAATACCCTACATCTACATCTAGCAGATCTACAAGCTCATAGCGCGCCACTCGGTGGCGCGCTATGAGCTTGTAGATCTGCTATTTTTCAATAGCTAAAGCATAACATAATGCTAACACCAAAAGGGGTTCCCGCCCAAAATGGGCCATTTGTACGGTGCTCAGGAAGCAGTTGGGGGTTAAGTGCCTTGCTCAGGGACACTTGGTGGACATATACTGTACACTCGGAGTAAGAGGAAGGGGTGAGAGGGGGCTAAACAGCTACGATGACTTCAGTGCATTTCAGGCCCCTGTTAACGCTGCCATTAGCCTTTAATGCGTTCGTGCGTGCGTGCGTGCATGCATGCGTGCGTGTGCACGTGCGTGCGTGCTGGTAATCCTGGTCTCTAGACTACCTCCCCCTGGCCAGCCGGGGCGCCTGATGGAGGGGAAAGGAACTAGTCGGAATAACGTGTTCCTTCCACGCGCTACGTCCGGCCAGGGAAACTCCCCCCTGTCAGGTGAAAAGAAGCAGCTTGGACTCCTCATGCATAGAAGGAAGTATGAGGTCAGTCCGCTGCCCCCCCAGGTTGGCAGAGGAAGTGTAGCGCCCAGGATTACATTAGATAGCTAGCAAATGGCTAATGCACACGCACGGCCGCGTGCTAGTGCATTGACAACGTCCACTTGACTTGTCTGTCCATAATGTCAAAGTCGTGTTGACAAGCCATTTGATGACGTCATCATGACACACAAGGGGGAAACCAGACACTGCTGTCAAACAATAAGCAACTTGTATCTATAAAACAAAGATTATAGTTAAAGGTATATTCAGTGATTTCACTTAATTCAAATATCACCAGTTAACCCCTGGGGTCAAAAAACCTTAGGTTTTGTTTTTGGCACGTAAGGAAATATAAACCCACTGACCCTTCAAAGAATTTGAACAAAATGTGTTGCTTAAAGACATACTACTGCAGCTTCCTTGTAAGTATGTCAGCTAGAATTTTAGCCCTAATAATGATTCAACAGTTAATTAGGCACTTTCACACTTTTGCAGCACACTTCCTGTTGTATATTAGCAGTGAATGCTAATCACCTAAACACTGGAAATGTTTCATAGAGTCACCACACGGCACACACACCTCAATGTTTCATAGAGACGCCACACGGCACACACACCTCAATGTTTCATAGAGACGCCACACGGCACACACACCTCAATGTTTCATAGAGACGCCACACGGCACACACACCTCAATGTTTCATAGAGACGCCACACGGCACACACACCTCAATGTTTCACAGAGACGCCACACGGCACACACACCTCAATGTTTCACAGAGACGCCACACGGCACACACACCTCAATGTTTCATAGAGACGCCACACGGCACACACACCTCAATGTTTCACAGAGACGCCACACGGCACACACACCTCAATGTTTCACAGAGACGCCACACGGCACACACACCTCAATGTTTCATAGAGACGCCACATGGCACACACACCTCAATGTTTCATAGAGACGCCACATGGCACACACACCTCAATGTTTCATAGAGACGCCACACGGCACACACACCTCAATGTTTCACAGAGACGCCACACGGCACACACACCTCAATGTTTCATAGAGAAGCCACACGGCACACACACCTCAATGTTTCATAGAGACGCCACACGGCACACACACCTCAATGTTTCATAGAGACGCCACACGGCACACACACCTCAATGTTTCATAGAGACGCCACACGGCACACACACCTCAATGTTTCATAGAGAAGCCACACGGCACACACACCTCAATGTTTCATAGAGAAGCCACACGGCACACACCTCAATGTTTCATAGAGACGCCACACGGCACACACACCTCAATGTTTCATAGAGAAGCCACAGCACACACACACCTCAATGTTTCATAGAGAAGTCACACTGCACACACACCTCAATGTTTCATAGAGACGCCACACGGCACACACACCTCAATGTTTCATAGAGACGCCACAGCACACACACACCTCAATGTTTCATAGAGAAGTCACACTGCACACACACCTCAATGTTTCATAGAGACGCCACACGGCACACACACCTCAATGTTTCATAGAGACGCCACACGGCACACACACCTCAATGTTTCATAGAGACGCCACACGGCACACACACCTCAATGTTTCATAGAGACGCCACACGGCACACACACCTCAATGTTTCATAGAGACACGGCACACACACCTCAATGTTTCATAGGGAAGCCACACGGCTCACACACCTCAATGTTTCATAGAGACGCCACACGGCACACACACCTCAATGTTTCATAGAGACGCCACACGGCACACACACCTCAATGTTTCATAGAGACACGGCACACACACCTCAATGTTTCATAGAGACGCCACACGGCACACACACCTCAATGTTTCATAGAGACGCCACACGGCACACACACCTCAATGTTTCATAGAGAAGCCACACGGCACACACACCTCAATGTTTCATAGAGACGCCACACGGCACACACACCTCAATGTTTCATAGAGACGCCACACGGCACACACACCTCAATGTTTCATAGAGACGCCACACACACCTCAATGTTTCATAGAGAAGCCACACGGCACACACACCTCAATGTTTCATAGAGACGCCACACGGCACACACACCTCAATGTTTCATAGAGACGCCACACGGCACACACACCTCAATGTTTCATAGAGACGCCACACGGCACACACACCTCAATGTTTCATAGAGACGCCACACGGCGCACACACCTCAATGCTACATGCGCTACGGTATATTCAGGACCTTTACTTCTCCATACATCTTCCAATAGCACAGTGAGATTACCAATAAATGGTAAATGGTGCATTTATATAGCACCTTTTAAAGCGCGCTTTACATAGATTGTGCATTACATTCACCCATTCATACACCGATTGCGGCGGAAGCCATGCAAGGTACCAACCAGCACATCGGGAGCAATTTGGGGTTCAGTGTCTTGCCCAAGGACACTTCGACATGTAGACAGGAGGAGCCGGGATTCGAACCGCCGACCCATGGATCATTGGACGACCTGCTCTACCTCCTGCTCTACCTCCTGAGCCACAGTCGCCCCAATACAATAGATATTTAACAATGTCAGTTTTATTAGGTTCATAATAAGCCATAGCCTATATGAGCCTATATGATCCTAAAACCAAATACAGTGGGCATAAACAGTATAAAAAGGAGACAAATCTCAAAAGTCAAAACACATTTCTTACTGCAACCTCTGATCCATCCAAGACATTCCACTAGGGGGCCCCAGGACAACAATACACTATGTTGTAACTCCGCCTTTTTGGGACCCCAGTTAGTCAAGGGATCAGGAGACCATTCACCCAGTGCGTCAGTAATCCAAGCATAGTTCCAACTACGGTACATGTCCTGATTAATCAGTGCGATAAAACCATCTCACAGGATGTGATACACAAATTGCTAAGTCAACAATAAAGTAGAACAAAAAAACAGCCTAAGAAGTTGCTAATGAGGCAGTCGAAACGAAAATGAAAAATGACTAAGATGAGTCCTTTTCATCCTGCCTTCTGTTTATGTCTTCCGGCTACTTCTCTCAAGTCTCTCCAGCTCTTCACCACACAGTATTTAATGCGATCAATTTCCTGTGAACCGGGCCCTTGTCTCTGTGAGCTGTTCCTGTGAATTAAAACCTAGCGAGAGAGTGAGAACAATGTTCCTAGTGTTCAGAAGCACTCAGTGGGACTCCCTCCCTCCCTCCCTGTCTGTCTGGGGACAAGAGGGGCATGCTACAGCCCCTCCAGGTATACCTACTACCTGGGCATTGTCCTGAAATACATTAACTTTCACTTTAGAGCCCTAATAAGGAGGAGCAGTGGTGGCTTCTGCACCCTGCTGGCGACTTTCATGTGCCCAATTACTGACAGATCCCCAGAACGCTATTCACCTTTTACTGTCTTTAATTTTATCAGTGCTTTTCCTGGGTGTCAACTCCAGGCTGGAGGAACATGAACGCACTCCCGTCAGCACACGCTGTGACTAGATGACTGTATTAATGAGGTGCTGATATCCACATGAAAATGCAAGCGCGTTTAGGCGCGTTAGTCTCAACACAATGGGTTTCTTGGAGCTGCTACTGTTGGTTAACACCACAAGATACTGTCATTTTACTGCAAGCTACACACACAGTACCAGCTAGACAGAGAAATAGATGACTGCATGGGAAGTGTGACAGCCATATAGAAAAAGCACGATGTGTGATTTTGGAGGGGCTCCTATATATGCACAGCTTTGTGTGTAGGTGTGTTTGAGCACGGAATGTGTTTGTGCACGGAATGTATTTGTAGCACAGAATGTGATGATTTGATTGGCTGATGTATCTTCTTCTTATCGTGTCCACAATACAGTCAGTTACAACACTTGGCTAGATGTGGTTCAGCCACAGCTGATGTATGATGATGTATGATGATAAGACTCACTTCACATGAGTGTGATGTTTTTATTAACAGGACAGGGTCTAATAATGGTAGGACTTCCCTTTGCTGTGTGACTGCCAGATATGTTAGTGTGCTCTGTGCTGGTTAAAATGTCTTGCACACTAGATTCAATTTCAGGTTTATTGTCAAGTTGACAGATATAAAAGAGTGGGTGAAATTAGTTTCTGTTGAGTACAGTATATGACAGTATTCTCCTGATACAAAATGTGTCAGTGATAATATGACCTTGTCCCCGTAGGCCAACTCGTCCTCATTGACTATCAGGCCCATCACCACATCGTGTTGCCAGTGTACTTGACGGTGACGTTTGCACTGTTAAGGGCCTTTCAAACGTGAAGTGATAACGTGCCTATAGTACATTTTCAAATAATTGTTTATCCCACGTTTTTCCAACCCATTTTTTCACCCAGTGTCAATTATCTAATGTAATCCTGGGCGCTACGCTTCCTCTGACCAACCTGGGGGGCCAGCGGACTGACCTCATGCTTCCTTCTATTGATTCTAACCAATCTAAAGCAACGTTATTAAAGCCAATATCATGCAATTTTTTGCAGAAGTAGCACATGATTGACTGTGTCAAAGGCTTTAGAAAGTCATACATACACACATAGGCCTACATACATACACTGTTATATGAATGATGTGGCCTTCAACGTCATACCAACAACAAGCCTCTATTTCCAAGGTGGTCTAAAGCTATAGCGAGTAAAAAAAGACTCCTTTCAAAGCGTATACAGCTCATTACTGACCTAACGACCGCCTGCGCTTTGTGTTGGTGACGGTGAGAACCCTGACCGCTGACTGCAGATATGGAGCTTTAGGGAGACGAAGAATGGCACATGGCTTTGACAGGTCTGACATGTTTTTAATTCATCGTCCCTTTTTGTCTGTCGATCTGCTAATTATTTCAAAACAAGATTTGCTTCTGATTAAGCGAGTGGATCGTTGACGGATACAAAAACACCCAAAGTGGTTGGTGTACGTGTAGATGCGGTTGCAGGGGGTCTTTGCTGCTCCTCCTTAAGCCCGATTAAGATGCCAGTTTGCCAGGCTGGCTGTAATTGGGGGTGGGGAGATTAATTAGCACCGCAAACATCTGGATTTGTCTCCTGCAGCTGAAGTTGCACTGAATTCAAACAACCCAGCATTAGGGCGGAGAGCCTGAAAGCCCTGTTTGCGAACGCAGTGAGCATTTACTATGAGACCCAGCAGATCATGTCTGTCTGTCTGTCTGTGTGTGTGTGTGTGTCACGCTGTAACACCACCTGCCCGCCACCAGAGGGCGGGTATCACACTGTATCACACACAAAAACACACACACATGCACGCACACACACACACACACACACACTCTCACACACACACACACACACACACACACACACAACTTAACTTAAAAAAAAAACCTTTAAAAAGTACGTAATTTATTCTAATTGTTGTTATTGCAATTTACGAGCTGCGTTCGCTTCCCGCGTTCGCGCGTCTTACTTGTGTATTTACTGTAGTTGCCCAACATTGTAGATGGGCTTGTAAATCACCCTTTAGGTTAGACATTCTTGCTTTGAACCGCTCAGAAAGCAGCCTTGCCTTGTTTCACCGTTGCCAGCTGTGTGGCTTTGAAACTAGATGACAGTTTTCCCATTGTGCCTATAGAGCGTCGCAGTCCCGCCCCCTACCAGGGCCCAGGAAATTATTCTCCGTTCATTTTCCTCATAGACATTTCAAAAAGTATTTATTTAAAGACGGTTACGCCGCGGACAAAGCCAACTCCAGTCGTTACAAATCATGACAATAAACACAATATTTTGGACCAAACAAACAATTACAAAGAAGAAAAACAACAAAAAAAGTGTTGTAACCTGCTGTTTTTTTCTACTTTCTAATTCTTTGTTTGGCCCAAAACATTGTGTTTATTGTCATGATTTGTCACGACAAGAGTTGGCTTTGTCCGCGGCGTAAACGTCTTTAAAAAAATACTTTCTGAAAAGTCTATGAGGAAAATGAACGGAGAATCATTTCCTGGGCCCTGGTAGGGCACAATACAATACAATACAATGCAATGCAATGCAATACAAAACATATTGGAAGTAGAATCATATGGTATATTTACAGAGAAAGCAGGTGTGGGGGCGGGGGGCAGAGGTTTCTACTATCAAGGTGTTTAAGTAGTTATAATCTGTAACATGGAGGAAGCCCTATAGCTATGTGTAATAGTCCTCATGTAGGTTTTCCAATATCATATAAGCTCAGGTTGTATTATGATAAATCAATTAGCAAAGGAGGGATTTGATGCTAGTTTCCCCTAAGGAGGTCTTCGTTACCTCTCACCCTTCTGTCATAAACAGTCCCTGGTCCCAGGAGGGGGAAGTAATTGCTGATTTTGTAGATAAAGCACCTTGTGACCAAATACCTACTTAATTATTTATATGTGTCTGAACGTCTCCATGGCTGGCCGATCTGACTTGAAGATTCATACAGCGATATTGAAATATGACAAAAAAACACTGCTCCTCTGTCGTCTTTGAGAACACATTTGGATCATTTATCTTACTTCTCCAAGATAACGTAAGTGTGCATTAACCCATTTTGGGGCGGGAACCCCTTTTGGTGTTAGCATTATGTTATGCTTTAGCTATTGAAAAATATCAGATCTACAAGCTTGTAGGTCTGATATTTTTGAAAAATCGAAGAACCACTGACATAGAAACATAGCTTTTTCAGAAAACTGTCAGGATGTAGAAGACATTTTTAGAATCTGATCTCAGGTCAAAATGGGTTAAACGCATACTTCAGTAATCAGGTAAAGAAATAGAATGTTTCTTCGGCATGTTGAGCAATGAGGGGGGGGGGGGGGGGGGGTGAGACCACAGTCTGGCAGGTATAGACCCCCAGAAAGCGCGAAGCAAAGCTTTGGGAGTAATTGATCTGCGCTCCTGTCTACTCTGTGTTTCGCTGCAATATTTCTGGAACAAGCCCTGCGATACAAACCCTTGATCAGCATGCTGAATCATTACATGCAATTCTACCATGGAGTCATAAATCATAGGATGGGGCGGAAGCAGAGCGGGAAGACCTTTTTTATTCCCCCCCCCCCTTCTTACTCTTTTCCGTTTCTCCACAACACCACGTTTTCACATTTGAATCCTCGATTTCTTCATTTCTTCCACTCATTGTTATTCGAATGCATGCTCGCTTTAGGAGAAAAGATGGTAAAAAAGCATCGGCTGCCCAAGCTAGGGATTTCTGACTTGTAACCACCACAACTTAACCCGTTTTGGACTCATGTCGATAAAAAAAAGTCTTCTAAATCCTAATAGTTTTCTGTTGTTTCTATGTCAGTGGTGGTCAACCTTTTTCACGTCAAGGACCCCCAGAATTATCTCTATTGGGCCACGGACCCCCATCTCAAAATATGTAGTTCCAGGCCGGGACCTCCCAGAAGGAAAGATTTGAGTTAAAGATGTTCGTTCTGAAAGAATATATTCAAAGGTTGCACCACATTTTCACGACTTTTCAAAAATAGCAGACCTACAAGCTTGTAGCGCGCCACTCGGTGGCGCGCTATGAGCTTGTAGATCTGCTATTTTTCAATAGCTAAAGCACAACATAATGCTAACACCAAAAGGGGTTCCCGCCTAAAATGGGTTAATCAAGAAGTGGAAAAACATGTATGCTGGGTACAATATAGCTGAGTATGGCCCGCCGCCTGCCCCCAAATCAATAACATTGAAAATAAATTATGTGGGAGTGCTTTGTCTTTCTTTGCCTTGTTGTTAACAGGTAAATGTCGCTCGCAGGCACTGCACCGACATACTCAAATGATTTGGTTGGAATATGAATTATGTATTTTTCATTCTGCATCCCCCCTCATCTTACAGCAGGAGAGGGGCATTACAAAACAATGAGACATGGATCCTGAGCATAGACAAGGTGACTTCATCTGTTGATTTAATATAAATATTAATCTACTTCTACTGTTGATTCATTCCAAACAAGAATTGGTGATATATAGTTTCAAAATGCCAGAATTCCTGTTCCATGTTCAGAATATAATTTGGGTAAAGTAGCCTATTAAGTAAAGAGTCAGAGCACTGCGATTCTTCTCAGCAAGATTCTTCTCAGCAAGGTATTTCGTCTCGTCTCAAATCGGGGTGCGCACGCTTATCCGACATACCATAGAACCGAACGTTTATTCTTGATTCAGATCACCCAGTTACTCAACTCTGATGTCGTCTCAATCTCATGGTGCGTTCACAAACGCAACAACTGTAGCTGCAATTTATTTTATTACCCCTCTCCGCCTTTTTGTCTCCACCAAGCCGAAGGCATGGGGAGAGAGTATGTTTTGCACTCCGTCCGTGTGTCCGTCCTTCCGTCCGTCTGTTACCAGCTAATCTCCGGCACCATTAACCCGGTCGATGCCAAACTGTGCACACACACTCCCTGGATGCCAACGATGAACCTCTGCCCCACATTTTCCAGAATGGCCTGTTATAGCGCCACCATGAGGCAGCTTTTCACATTTTTTACCTAAAACTGCACCGATCTGCGTGAAACGTTGCATGCACACTCCCTAGAGGCCAAGGACAAACCTTTGACCAGCATTTTCCGCATCTGCCTTTTATAGCGCCACCAGGAGGCCGTCTTTTGTAAAACACATTTTTTTATATTACTCCTCCAGATTCTGTCCAAAAATCTCACAAATCATTACACAGTATCTCTATGGTCATGTGCTCAAGTTGGATCTGTCCGATATTTCATATTCCATCCTAATTGGCTATAATTGGCTTTCACAGTTTGCAAGATTGCCCCGTTTTGAACAAAAGCCTCAAATCATGAACGCAGCATGCAATTTACATGAAATCTTTCACACATTTTCTTACTAGGCTGAGGAATATATCCCACCCTTTTCACATTGGCCTGTTATAGCGCCACCAACAGGTTGATTTTTGCAAAACACATTTTTGGAACAAAATGCCTCAAATCATCCAATTGCCATCAAAGGCGTATGAAGAAATGGCAATCGGTACTCGTCTTGTGATCAAGACGAGTCTGTTGGATTTCTCAGATTGTACACTGATTGGCTAAGATTGCCTTCCAAAGTTTTCAGAATGCTGCACATGTCCTGCTCATCCAGAATTCTATCCTCAGAGATGCTATGAGTGAACTGGCTCTGCATTTCCTCAACAAAATGAAGATAATCCTCCTAAACATTTTGCTGAACATCACACACACTCCTATCCTCCTGGTGGAGACCTGTGCCCGGAAGGGCACTTTTTCTAGTTCAACCTGTTCTGGCCCATATACTCTATGGTTCTGGCTGACAAAAACTTGCCATGTTTTCTTCTAGTCCGTTTCCATTGTTTCCACTGTATCATCATACTATAATTCACTCAATGGTCCTCATTCACAACGGCGTTTACGCTCATAAAGTGACGTTACGTGAGCGGAGCGTGAGCGGACAGGCATTTACGTGGATTCCCACATTACGTGGGAATTCATGAACTTGAACGTGAACTTGACGGTGACGTGGGTTGGTCGGAAATTCCGCTGAAAACTGCGCCACCTCTCATGGTCGTGTACGGCTTGCGTAGATGTATTAAGAAGGCTTTAGTCTTCATGCTGACTCAATTAAAAGTCCCCAAACCTCAGATAAAATATGTAGGCATGTGTCAACATTGGTCAGCACATAACAAAAATGATAGCTTATATAAAAGCCAAGTATCACTTGTATGCCTAAATGCAAGCATTCTAGAGGCAGGTTAGCCTAGAGTCCCATACAGAAACTGCCCCTGCAAGCCCGACACCTTTTTATTTATTTATTAGGATATTTCTAGCATGCGCGATTGCGCTGCTCACTTGACAGCTTTCTACTCGCAGTGCAACGCGTTGTGAGCTTGTAGATCGGCTCTCGCGGACTCGCGCTGCATGTTAAAAAACAAACTCACAATTATTATAAGAACATACACTTATCTGCATTCTGCACTGTACGAATCCAACGTTGTTTAGTGTAGTAATGCCTGCAGTAGGCCTATTGAAATTGTTTTGTTACGGAGCTCCTTTGAGTCACACTGTCGGTGTGTGTGTGTGTGGACAGTCCAATCTGGGTGAAATTCACATTGGAAAATGAATATAACGGCGAGCCTGGCCCGGACAGAACAGATTATTTCTATGGTTCACAGACATGCCGGTCTGACAGACAGACAGCAGTCACGAGGGCTAATTAGCCCTATAAAAATATAGAAGTCCACATTATTGCATCAGCGCGTGCAATTCGGCCAGTCATAGTTTTAAGCCAGTGCACCTTAATTAATTATAATATGGGGAACTTATAGCTAGGCTGTAGGCTACTACATTGATCTCATCATGAGATCAATCAAGTTTGGTGCCAAATGTCCCGTGAATCATTTTAATTTTTAATATGACGACATCATGAAATGAACCTGCACTTAGATCTGACAAAGAGGAGGCTACCCGCCGTATATGGTTGAAAATTTAAATAGCTATAGGCCTATGCCTATACGTGTCCATGATCAGAACAAATCCATTCTCCACATGGCATTCAGACAGATGACAGTGAGATGATATTAATCTATTCCCCGCATGAATCAATGCAGCTCTGATAAAAATATCGGATATATGTTTTACCTCTGCAAAGGTGTGAGTGAGCAATTGTTCAATAGAAAAGAAAAGGCTTTATAATATAATTGCCAAGTATAGGCTAGCTTGCTGCCTTGGTCCCGAACTTAAATAAATAAATGGCCAAGCTGCATTTTATACCGTAAGTCAGCTTGCCATTGCTGTAGCGGTGCGGAGCAGCGTTCACCGTTTTGTAAGCTTGGGAAAATGATTTATATAGTTTAATGGTAGGCTATAGACAATATAAAGAATCACGCACAAATGTAATGGTATATGGATGTAAAAAAAAAAAGAGACTGCAGGTGGTGGTCGTCGCTCCGGCGCTTGACATGGTCAGATCATTTTCTTTTAATTTCCTGTCCTTTGATGGATTGAGTGTCAGTTTGTACAGTTTGTATGGTAGGCCTATAGTGGTATACTTTATACAATGGTGCAAAAACTTGTTTGTGGTCCTGTGGAATTATGAAATTAATAGAGGGCTATATTCATGATATATCTGCACAGCACTGACTGACCGCGGCAGTATAGCCTAATTTCTGTCCAGCAATCATTTTAATTTTAATTTGTGAAGCCACTATACTGGAAAATATCATTATTTTGTTGCATTCCGTCAGGAGGACCTCTATTTCGTTTGAGCTGTAAGGCCTATAGTTCTTTTTTGTTTTTTTTACTGCTGTCTGCTGAGTCATGCTTGACGCCTTTTATGGTGTGAAATGGGGCGTGGATCAATGCAAATGAAGTTATCCGGTGATTTTCCGATCATTTGGCACCCGCTCGCATTCACCTGCGTACCTCACAACATACACCTGCGTACCTGTGGTACACACCGCTCTTTGAATTGCACGGCAAAACAACGTTGCGTGATCGGACGGAATTTCCCGCATCTGTTTACGCTTCCGTTACGCTTCCGTTACACTATGGCGTATTTCTCCTTTGTGAATGAGGACCAATGTCTGTCTGAGTGAATGAGTGAGTGAATGTCTGAGTGAATGAATGTCTGAAACACTGTCCTAGCTCCTCACTGCCTGCACCAATCGCTCCGACTTTTCACACAGGTATTGACCATAATATTACGGAGGTCTTAACGAAGCCCTTTTTTCACTTTAACAAATTATTGATTCATAATGAATTTATTAGTGCATTAAAATTACCCATCCACTTACATGGGAAAATGCGAAAACTCACATCAAGTATTTTTCTCTCAGAAACCGTCGGAGCTACACTTGGAGGGAAGGTTCATAATAATTATTAAAATTAATGTAATGAATAATTACATCAGTCGGCCTCATGGTGGCGCTATAACAGCCCACTTTACATTTCGGTCGGCGTCCACAGTTAGTGGGAGGGGCCTGTTTTACAAAAAATGACACAAATCACCAACGGAATGTCCAATCCACCCCAAATTTCATTCACATGTCGAGGGTGGTTTAATCAACGGAGAGCCCAAAGCAATTCCATTTTCATCCATAGGGGGTGCCACAAATGCGGAATTTTAAAACGTTTATCCTGTCTCGCTATAGAGCGTCGCAGTCCCGCCCCCTCCCAATGCATTTTTCCCATAGACATTTCAAAAAGTATTTATTTAAAGCGCGGGCAAAGCCAACTCGAGTCGTGACAACTCATGACAACACAAACAATATTTTGGACCAAACAAATAATTACAAAGAAGAAAAACAACAAAAAAAGTGTTCTAACCTGCCGTTTTTTTTCCTTCTTTCTAATTATTTGTTCGGCCCAAAAAATTGTGTTTGTTGTCATGATTTGTCACGACTCGAGTTGGCTTTGTCCGCGGCGTAAACGTCTTTAAATAAATACTTTCTGAAATGTCTATGAGGAAAATGAACGGAGAATAATTTCCTGGGCCATGGTAGGGGGCGGGACTGCAACGCTCTATAGCGAGGCAGGACGATCCCTCCCAATCAGTAATGTGATCTATTACATCGCATTACATAATGTGGTGTTCATATATTCAGAACGGGTAAGGTCTAGTATAAATAATGACATGTTCAAAATGGCTCGCAGTTGAGACTCCATGCTGGATTGTTGTTGTTGTTTTGAGTGGTGCAGCCACTCAGCAATGTCTGTCCCCATGTCTGTATGTATGTCCCCATATGTTGGGTACCAACAGGTGACAAATGGCGATGTTGAGCTTCACACTGTGCACAGGTGCATGATGGGAAGCTGAGTTTTAAGGCTCATACATAGTCTGGATTTTCGGTGGTTAGAACTACAACATGACGTCACGAGCCGCGGTGAAGAGCAAACCACCACCACCGCTTCAGCCCTTCTCTCTGTTTTTACTCAACACTGCTCAACGTTATTTCAGCTCCGGTGGTCAGCTCACCACCGGAGCGGTGGTCACCTCACCACCGAAAATCCAGACTATGAATAGGCCTTTAGTGTAACAGTGCAGTATAGACTACCAGATGCAATAGTATTCGTTGACCACCAAGTGTCACTGTTGCGCAGTCAGCACCACTCACTTTTTTTTTTCTCCCCCGCCGGCCGCCACGCCTCCGACACATATCACTACGGACGCATGCAGCACGCTTTATGACGTCAACGGCCGTGTGAGCAATGGTTCAGATAAGTGACAAATATGCTGTGATCTTTGCATATGTCTGCTGTCGGGAAGAAACCACCTAACTCCAAAATGTTCATTTTTCAGGAAATGAAAAATATACATTTTTCAGGAAATTAAGAAAACCTTATATTTAGAAAACAAAGTCACTGCCTCATCAAAGTGGGTGTTGTGACTTTATATATTGTCAATTACTTGCATGAGGTGGTGGAGTTAGTTGCTTTAGCAGACAGTTTGAGGGTCCAATGGAGTTAAGAGGTTTTGTCCAAAGCGAATTTTACTACTTTCCATTAGTTCAATATTTTCCAAACAAAAAACAGACGTAAAGGGTGGTCAATATGGCACTGATTTATGCAAAACAAATAATCAAAAACCTCAAAATGGAGTTAGGAGGTTACCTCCCGACAGCAACAATAAATGATGCCTTGTGTGAACTGTGAACGCAACATCACACTTGTGTCACTGCTGCAGACTAATGACTAATTATAAGCCATTGCTCACTGATGATAATTCTCGGCGCGTTGTTAAACATACTGTCTCGTCTGGTAATATTAGATCACACAATGCCCCACAATAAACCAGATCCTCTGTAGCGTATACTGTAGCTACAGTTACAACACAGGCCAGATTGTGAGGTTCGGGCCTGTGTCAGGGAATACAAAAAGACAGATCCTCTGTAGCGTATACTGTAGCTACAGTTACAACACAGGCCAGATTGTGAGGTTCGGGCCAGGCCTGTGTCAGGGAATACACTAAGACAGATCCTCTGTAGCGTATACTGTGTAGCTACAGTTACGACACAGGCCAGATTGTGAGGTTCGGGCCAGGCCTGTGTCAGGGAATACACTAAGACAGATCCTCTGTAGCGTATACTGTAGCTACAGTTACAACACAGGCCAGATCGTGAGGTTCAGGCCTGTGTCAGAGAATACAATAAGACAGATAAGGAAACTCACACTAAGCCAGATGTTATATTCCTGGATGTGTCTGGAATCTGCCACTGTTCTTCCTGGTTGCTGAGCTAAGCTGTTTGAGCAAAGCATCCTGGGAATTGGGAAATGACATCTCCACTGAGCGGGAGATGAAATCCTGTGCTCCTCACAGGAAGGGGGGGGGGGGGGGGGGGGGGGGGGGGGGGGGGGGCACAATGGAACCAGGGGAGCCGGCCTTTAAAACAAAGCTCATTCCTCCATGGCGGGCAGTTCAAACAAACACAATGTGCCGTGTCCGCAGGTGGGATGCCAGCAGGGGAGGGCGTTCTCTGTCACTGCACGATTCCTACCGGTTGATTGCGGTGCCTGTTCAGCAGGGAGTGGAACTGGGAAGCATATATAGCAGGGGCGACTGTGGCTCAAGAGGTAGAGCAGGTCGTCCAACGGGTCCAATGGGTCGTCCATGGGTCGGCGGTTCGAATCCCGACTCCTCCTGTCTACATGTCGAAGTGTCCTTGGGCAAGACACTGAACACCCAAATTGCTCCCGATGTGCTGGTTGGTACCTTGCATGGCTTCCGCTGCAATCGGTGTATGAATGTGTGTGTGAATGGGTGAATGTAATGCACAATCTATGTAAAGCGCCTTGGATAAAGGCGCTATATAAATGCACCATTTACCATATATACCGTGTTCCTCTGCATGTGTGACGTCCTCACCGTACAGTCATGACAATACATTACAATATCAAACAAGTCAAACAAACAAACACAAACAACAAAGTTATTAATAATACAACAATACAAGGGGGGGATTACCAACAGAACACATTAAAGAGTGAACACAAAGCAACATTTCTCCGCAGCTTTCTTATTTAGAAGTGCTGAAGGTATTTGCTGAGGACGTCGCTGCCCAAGTGACGTCATTCATGTGACTCCTCCATGTCTCTCGCTGTCACTCAAGTGACTACTGGCCAATCACAGCGCGTCTTTTCCGGGACTTATATGTTACGCGCACGGAAGCTCGACAAGCTTCCGCTCATTAAAGGCAAATGCTTTGCAAGGAATCTCGGGGAAAATTGTGCCTTCAATTGTGACACGCGCCTCAGAGCCAGAAGAGGCGTCTACGTTTATATGTCTTTGGTAAAACTTCTCACTGTCAGGTCAGGTGAAACGAAGCGACTGAAAAATGTGTTTCAAAGGAGAGACGTGGTTATACACCCTCCCTAAGACCAAGTGTAGGGTTAGCAGTGGCAGGGACGATACACAATTATTGTATTAATACATTAATAACTGAAATTGGGGTTATAGAGAAATGAGGGGGGGTACCACGCATAAAAAACAAAGCCCAAAACAAACACAAACCTTTGTTCTCAGGACCAAAATATCCCTAAAAAATCAAATTGAGCCCAGCCCGCTTGAATAATATTTCGCAATACATTTTTCACTTTCTTGGGAAATTAAGGCTGTATATTTTCCTTCCTTTTTTTTTGTGCAGCCTTGGCAGAATTTCTTCCCAAACTGAATTATGGAGCAATTTGCTGTGTCTTTGATGTGATAAATTTGAAGCCTGCTGAAAAGTACACAGACCGGAGGGTCTGCAGGCACTGATCACTGCTGTTCTACTATGTATGGATGCAGTCGTGTTGTGTGTGTCGTCACCCCCCCCCCCCCCCCCCCCCCCCCCCCCCCCTCCCTTAAAAACAGAGAGATGGGGCTATGTAGCTGTTGGGCTTTTCTGCTTTAAAAGTGCTTCGTTCAGAATCCAGGGTCTCCTGATCGGGGCCGATTATACCGCTGTGGCTGGAAAAAAATGATGACTATTCAGGAGCAGAGAGGGATGCTGACTGGTAGCAACCTCTGGAAAAGGACAGTAAACTGAAGCTGCGTGTGCGTGCGACTGTGCGTGCGTGTGTGCGTGCGTTGGTGAGTGCGTGCGTGCGTGAAAAAATTAAGAACATTCATCTGGGTTGCATGATGCCTCTATTATCTACATAATGCAATTAGTATGTCATCGTATGTCTTCACTTTCATGTAAGGTATAATAATAATAATAATAATAATAATAAAACTTTATTTGTACAGCACCTTTCATGACATGAAATGCAGCTCAAAGTGCTTTACAGAGCAATGGAGAAAAAAATAAAAGAACAGCAAGGCATAAACATGAAAAAACAAGAGCAGTAATGCAATACAGTGAGGACATGAATAACAAAAAAAATTAAAAGATCAATTAAAAGCAAGAGTGTAGAAGTGGGTCTTGGCACCGTACTCATTAGTTATCAAGCCTGACCGCGTCTCGGGTCTCGCCTTCTGTTTTGGTGTTTTCAGGTGGAGAGTTTATGTCGTCTTCTTTTTTCATCTCTCTCTTCAGCAGTGGCGTGCACAGATATACACTAGGGGGTGCTAGAGCACCCCCTGCCCTTTTCCCTCTGGACAAATGTGCCTTTTTTTTTTTTTTTTTTTTTTTTTTTACAGTATGTGGACCATGGTGACATTGATCAATTCTTGATAAAAAGCTTCTAATATAGTATTTAGGCCCCAAAATCTATAAATATCACACTATTAAGGCAACCGGCCGGTTCCACGTGCTGCACAAGGTGCCCTTTTTTTCACTTGAGCACCTGCCCCTCTAAATGTCTGTGCACGCCACTGCTCTTCAGTCCGTGTAAAAATGCATGGGATTCTCCATTGTTTACGGATCAATAGTGTTGCTCCACTGGTGAGTTCCTTGGTATGGGTGACACAGCTTGGCAGTTATTTGGAATTGAATTAGTCCATTGAGACCTGGAACGCATCCATGTCACGTTAGCGTTAGCGTTAGCGTTTTAAACATTATGTTATAATTTAGCTATTGAAAAATAGCAGATCTACAAGCTCATAGCGCGCCACCGAGTGGCGCGCTATGAACTTGTAGATCTGCTATTTTTGAAAAATCGTTAAAATGTGCCTCAAATCTTTCCGAAAATTGTCATGATTTAGAAAACTTTTTTTTTTTAATTTCGACGTCAGGCCTGAATGGGTTAAGGGGGGTTCGTGAGGGAGGCAGGGATGATGAAAGCGTATCAATCATTCTGTCTCTCGTGTGAAGTTATTTGTGGGTCGACAGAATCGGCAATAATGAAAGTTCACTTTTTTTTTTCTGCCACTGAGGGTCGTGTGTGTAAACGTATCTGTGATGCCGGACCCTATACGACAAAGGATGCTAACCAATCTACAGCAACAAAGGTGTCAAAACACTGAAAACAGTAGTCCAAGTGTTTCTCTCACACTCCCTGCAAAGCTGTTGTCACGTGCTCCTATAAACCCTCGGGACTTCACAACACTTCCCCTCCCCTCAGCCCAATATAGATTGCTATGTCCGTTCTGTTTTATTGCCACTATTAAGAGAATAATACTTGCTGTTATGAGTTTTGCCCCGTACCTAACAGATGTCCGACAGTACACGGTTACCTATAGTGGTTCTTGGCTTCCGTCTCGTGACCCGTCCGTCCGTCCCGTAATTGCTGCTGCAATCCAAGGATGGAAGACAAGAGCACCGCCCTCCTTTTTCCCCCTCTCCCCTCTCTCTCTCCTCCCTCTCTCTCCCCCCTCTCTCTCTCCTCCCTCTCTCTCCTCCCTCTCTCTCCTCCCTCCTCCCCAAAGCTTGTTATTTTTCCTCTCCACCTCCTACTGTACCGCTCCTCCTTCCCTTTTATTCTGCGGGAGAGTGATCACCCCATCCCTCCAGAAGAGATTTGATAACATTACATCGGAATTGCCCTCTCTGCTGTCTCAGTATTAGGGAGCGCGGCTTCGACGGAGAATAGTTTAAGTGAGATTGATTGAGCCCAGCTGGTCTGAAATCCCGGCGTGTCAGAGTCATTTATGCAGGGATTGGCTCATAACCTGTCAATCCGATGGATGGATGGATGGATGGACGGGGGCTGTGTGGGGGCGGGGTCTGTGAAACCATGCAAGGGGGGGGATCCGATGGATGGATGGATGGACGGGGCTGTGTGGGGGAGGGGTCTGTGAAACCATGCAAGGGGGGGGGAGACACATGCAGGCAAATGCAGGACATGCCTGCATGGTTTTGCAGTCAAAGTATAGATACTCAAATGTTAATCTTCCATGCAAGTTAATGTTGAAACTTGTACTTTGTACTGGGGTTACTGAAGTATTCAACAGTACAAATTACAAATCACATTTTCTTTATATCAAATTATCAATGCATTTATGTATTGAAATGTAGACAAGATTGCCTGAAAATTTCAACTAATATTAATAATAGTGAAAATATAGCAATAATATTAGGCTATTTCTATGTTCTCATATATGTAGTGGAGTGAAAGTAATACCCAAAAATACAAATACTAAAGTAAAGTACAGCTGATACAAATAAAGCTACAGTATTCAAATAAAGGTACTTTGTTACTGCCAGCGGTCACAGTCAGTGCAGGCCTGGTTTGCGTGCCACCGGGCTGGAGAGGGCACGATGCCACCGGGATGGAGAGGGCACGATGCCACCGGGATGGAGAGGGCACGATGCCACCAGGCTGGAGAGGGCACGATGCCACCGGGATGGAGAGGGCACGATGCCACCGGGTTGGAGGGGGCACGATGCCACCGGGTTGGAGGGGGCACGATGCCACCAGTGGAGAGGACACGATGCCACCAGGCTGGAGAGGGCACGATGCCACCAGGGGTGGAGAGGGCACGATGCCACCGGGCTGGAGAGGGCACGATGCCACCGGGCTGGTGAGGGCACGATGCCACCAGTGGAGAGGGCACGATGCCACCGGGTTGGAGGGGGCACGATGCCACCAGTGGAGAGGGCACGATGCCACCGGGTTGGAGGGGGCACGATGCCACCAGTGGAGAGGGCACGATGCCACCGGGCTGGAGAGGACACGATGCCACCAGGCTGGAGAGGGCACGATGCCACCAGTGGAGAGGGCACGATGCCACCAGGCTGGAGAGGGCACGATGCCACCGGGCTGGAGAGGGCACGATGCCACCAGTGGAGAGGGCACGATGCCACCGGGCTGGAGAGGGCACGATGCCACCGGGCTGGAGAGGGCACGATGCCACCAGGCTGGAGAGGGCACGATGCCACCGGGCTGGAGAGGGCACGATGCCACCAGGCTGGAGAGGGCACGATGCCACCAGGCTGGAGAAGGCACGATGCCACCAGGATGGAGAGGACACGATGCCACCAGGATGGAGAGGGCACGATGCCACCGGGCTGGAGAGGGCACGATGCCACCGGGCTGGAGAGGGCACGATGCCACCGGGATGGAGAGGGCACCATGCCACCAGGCTGGAGAGGGCACGATGCCACCGGGCTGGAGAGGGCACGATGCCACCAGGATGGAGAGGGCACGATGCCACCGGGCTGGAGAGGGCACCATGCCACCAGGCTGGAGAGGGCACGATGCCACCAGTGGAGAGGGCACGATGCCACCAGTGGAGAGGGCACGATGCCACCAGGCTGGAGAGGGCACGATGCCACCAGGCTGGAGAGGGCACGATGCCACCAGTGGAGAGGGCACGATGCCACCAGGCTGGAGAGGGCACGATGCCACCAGGCTGGAGAGGGCACGATGCCACCAGGCTGGAGAGGGCACGATGCCACCAGTGGAGAGGGCACGATGCCACCGGGCTGGAGAGGGCACGATGCCACCAGGCTGGAGAGGGCACGATGCCACCAGGCTGGAGAGGGCACGATGCCACCAGGCTGGAGAGGGCACGGTGCCACCAGGCTGGAGAGGGCACGATGCCACCAGGCTGGAGAGGGCACGATGCCACCGAGCTGGAGAGGGCACGATGCCACCAGGGGTGGAGAGGGCACGATGCCACCAGGGGTGGAGAGGGCACGATGCCACCAGGCTGGAGAGGGCACGATGCCACCAGGCTGGAGATGGCACGATGCCACCAGGCTGGAGAGGGCACGATGCCACCAGGGGTGGAGAGGGCACGATGCCACCAGGCTGGAGAGGGCACGATGCCACCAGGCTGGAGATGGCACGATGCCACCAGGCTGGAGAGGGCACGATGCCACCAGGCTGGAGAGGGCACGATGCCACCATATCTACAAGCTCACAATGCGTCACATTGCAACGCATTGTGAGCATGTAGATTGGCTATTTTCAAATGGCCAAAATGTTGAAGTTGACTGGTTAGTCTATGTTTTTGTAATAGTAATCAAATTCTACAGTCACTAGTAGTAATTCAAGTTTCCAGGTAATGTATAGTGGAGTAAAAGTACAATATTTGGATCCGAGATGTAGTGGTAGTAGTAAAAGTATTGGAAATTGGAAATATATATAAGTACAAATACCTCAAAATTGTACTTAAGTACTTAGTTACTTTCCACCACTGACGATGCCACAATGGTGCAGCGGATCCACCCGGAGCCTGTGATACGGTAGAAAGTGTCTATACTCTATAGCAACCTGGGACGTGTCCAGAAGATGGATAAGGACATCACCAAAACAACAAAGCCATAGCTCAGACGAGCAATGCTTGAGGGATGCTCACACTCTAGCCCGTGTTACGCCTGTTTAACCAATCTGTCATCTCACATACGAGGCTAAATGGATTCTAGTTGATTTTGAACTGCAGCATGGCACATGGAGGCTGTCTGTCTGTCTTGGCAGCACAGCAGTGTGTGTGTGTGTGTGTGTGTGTGTGTGTGTGTGTGTGTGTGTGTGTGTGTGTGTGTGTGTGTGTGTGTGTGTGTGTGTGTGTGTGTGTGTGTGTGTGTGTGTGTGTGTGTGTGTGTGTGTGTGTGTGTGTGTGTGTGTGTGTGTGTGTGTGTGTGTGTGTGTGTGTGTGTCGTGTGTGCGTGCGTGCGTGCGTGAGCTCTGTAATCATATATCTGTTCAAAATTAACCCATGAAGGAAAATCTGTAGTCTCACTGTGATATAGATATATGGAATATAATATTTATATTATTAGTGTGTGGTATTCAATAAATATGTTTTTGACTTTCAACGTAAAATATTATAATCATCTATTTCAACCATCGGCATGCACTCACCAGCACGTAGAGGGGAGCACCTTGCAATGCACTACAGCAGGGGTGGGCAACTATGACGATGGTGAGGGCCAATATATTTCCACACTCACTCCAGAGGGCCACAGTGCATATTACTGTCGTAGCAAAAATAGCCGATCTACAAGCACAAAACACATTGCGACACATTTTGAGCTTGTAGATCAGCTATTTTTTGCTATATTTGAATTGAAAACCTGAAAAATATTTTACTATTTTTTTTAATTGGTATCCTGAAAAGTAACCTTTTTATTGAATTTCAAATGCATTTAGTTATAATCATGTAAACTTTATGAACTGTTAACATAACTACATTGGACACAAAAAGACAATAACATTTTAATACTAGTCATTTAATACTAGTCATGAAGTAGCTTAATTAAAGCGGGTTGGAATTGTAAAAGCTGAATTGAAATCAACACTATATCAGTATTCTGACATTAACATGTGAGCCGCATTAAGTGAAGGTGGGGGCCGCATGTGGCCCCCGGGCCGCCAGTTGCCCACCCCTGCACTACAGTATACCCATTTTAGCACTAATTCATCTGGTGATTTGCTTTGCATACATTAACATTTATACATTATAAACCCCCCTCAACCAACTTCATTCGCCTATATAAAAGTAGAGTGTCAGTCAGGCAACTATTGATTATTCTTCATTCTGACACTCTATACATAACAGCGTACAGTAATGATAGGCCTACTGCGGACCCTCTGAGCACGGAGGATTTGCATATTGATGGAATCACATGCAGAAACCTGTGGCCTCTCTCTAGACGGTAAAATCGCACTAACAACTGAAATTATTTGAACATCAATTGAATATTGTGTGTGTGTGTGTGTGTGTGTGTGTGTGTGTGTGTGTGTGTGTGTGTGTGTGTGTGTGTGTGTGTGTGTGTGTGTGTGTGTGTGTGTGTGTGTGTGTGTGTGTGTGTGTGTGTGTGTGTGTGTGTGTGTGTGCGTGCACGTTTGCGAGAGAGAGAGAGCGAGAGAGATAGAGAGACAAATAGGATGATTTAATTTCCCTTCATCCTTTGCTTCAGTCCCCTGTCTTTCAAACCAGACATTCTAAACAGTTCCCCACTGTAATGCTGAGTATGATAGTGGCTCACTTTGAACATTTCTACTACTCATTTATGAGGTTTAAGGGAAAGTCTATAGTGACCACACGACTGAGCTATATAAATATCTTTCGATTCTGAGAGATTTCTTTCACTTGCAGCTCGCTGTGTGTGTGTGTGTGTGTGTGTGTGTGTAAATGGTAAATGGTGCATTTATATAGTGCCTTTATCCAAGGCGCTTTACATAGATTGTGCATCAATTCACCCACACACACATTCATACACCGATGGCGGAACAAACCATGCAAGGCACCAACCAGCACATCAGGAGCAATTAGGGGTTCAGTGTCTTGCTCAAGGACACTTTGACACTAACTCTGGGGGAGCCTGGGTTCGAACAGGCAACCTTGCGGTTTCCATTCAGCCACTCTACCCCTGAGCCACCGCCGCCACACTGTGTGTCTGTGTGTCTGTCTGTCTGTCTGTCTGTCTGTCTGTCTGTCTGCGTGCGTGCGTGCATCATACACATTTTCAAAATGTGTATGATGAGTTTCTGTAACAGAAACCATATGCTCAACTCTATAACTTGATCAAATCTGACTCCCATGTTAAAAAATAAATAAGAATGTTGTTGCTCCACAGTGAGTGCATACCTGTAAGCTTGTAAATGTGGTGGCGAAATGTCCTGGTGCTACTGGTGTTATCTCCGTAACGCTATGTACAGCATGGGAGCGTAGGTGGTGAAGAAAAGTGACAAGCAAGAGAGGGGTGGAGAGAACGGGTTTGGGTAGGCACAGAGGGAGAGAGACAAAGAAAGTGATGCAGAGGAGAGTGAGAGAGAGAGAGAGAGCGGTGAGGAAAGCAACAGAGGTAGAAGTGAAAGCGTTGGGGGTGCCATGGTCTGTCAGGCACACAATCTGTGATAGTGTGGCTCTATTTTTTCACCACGGAATACGTGGTGGGGCATTATTATTATCTGTGATGGTGCCACACCCCTGTCACAGGGTAGCACAGCTGGGGTTGGCGCTAATTGGATGTGCATGCTGTATAGCCTATACTCCTGGCTGAGGCAGTCTAAATTTATGTGGACAGGCGGGGAGGTGATGTGCAAAGCTATAGAAGCATATCATGAGGACAGATTTTTAACCCGTTTTTGCCTGACGTCGACATTTTTAAAATGTCTTCTAAATCCTGACAGTATTCTGAAATGCCTATGTTTCTATTTCAGTGGTTCTCAATATTTCATGTCAAGGACCCAAAAATTATATGTAATTGGCCACCGACCCCCATCTGAAAATATGTTGTTCCAGGAACCCTTCAGAAGCAAAGATTTGAGTTAAAAACGTTCGCTCTGAAAGAATATACATTCAAAGATTTGAGGCACGTTTTCACGATTTTTCAAAAATAGCAGACCTACAAGCTCGTAGCGCGGCACTCGGTGCCGCGCTACGAGCTTGTAGATCTGCTATTTTTCAATAGCTAAAGCATAACATAATGCTTAAAACACCAAAAGGGGTCCCCGCCCAAAATGGCTTAAGATGGTTGGATGAGGGGATATATAGGTGGACAGATGTGGATGGACCAAAAAAAGATAGAAACAGTGAAAATAACAAACAAAAATAATACTGTCAGAAGACTGTCAGCTGATGAATAGCATTGATTAGATAGAGAAACTTGTTCAATGTATTAAGATATATAATAATGTATTAGGGTTATATGAATCTTTTATAATAATCTTTCATAATTTTAATAATGTATCGGCCTATCGGCTATCTAATGTAGCGGCAATGTGCTCTCATTTGGTATGAAAATATTCTGAGGATCTAGCAGATTCACAGCATCTTCTCTGCTACAGTGCAGCTGTGGAGGAGACTAGAATTCATGAGCAATAGGCTAAGATTTACACAATATTTGTATGATTGAGATTACCAGGGTCTTTGCCAAAGATTTAGGTCCCATTTAACATTATCACTATGTGTGACATGTAATTGTCCTTTGTCTTTTTGTATATTGGTTAAAGGGGCATTCCACTCATTTTCAACATTTTACTATGTCATTAATATACCTTAGAGCTGTTGTGTGGAAATAATAATAAAAAGTCCCCCCATTCTGTGTTTCCTAGAACTAGAGGTCTGAAAAAAATCATTAACATGGTGAAACACATCTTGATGACATCATCAAGATGTAATAATGTGATAATGTGATAATGTAATAATGTGTTTCACCATGTTAATGATTTTTTTCATACTTACAGTTCTATGAAACACAGAATGGGGGGACTTTTTTATTATTTCCACACAACAGCTCTAAGGTATATTAATGACATAGTAAAATGTTGAAAATGGGTGGTTTTCCCCTTTAAATTTCACGCAATGTTAACTCTCATGCTGTTTTTATTATCATGCTGTACAGCAGGGGTTCTCAACGTTTTTGGCCGGGGACCCCCGGAAATGCTTTGGCAATGTCTCGGGACCCCCGCCCCGCCCCCTCCCGACCCCCAAAATAAATTGACTGCTACAATAACCTTAACCCATTTTGGGCGGGAACCCTTTTTGGTGTTTTAAGCATTATGTTATAATTTAGCTATTGAAAAATAGCAGATCTACAAGCTTGTAGGTCGTGATTTTATTTTTTATTTTTATTTTTTTTAAATAATTTGGGGACCCCCTAAAATAATTTGGCGACCCCCCGAGGGGTCGCGACCCACGGGTTGAGAACCCCTGCTGTACAGCACTTTGTTGGCTTGAATTGAATTGCCATTTTAGGCACACACAAAAATGACACTGCACAATGATGGGTGTCCGTGTCCACTTCCAGAGGGAAATTGAGACTCAGGATTTTGCTGTGTACCGATTTTATAACTGTAATTCTGTAACAATGGTACAAAGCCTTTCTAAACAGGTGGAATTCAAATAGGAAAATATTGTAGCTAAAATGGGCAACGTTTCGCTTAAAAGTAAACAGTTGAACAATATAGTACGCCTACACGTTGTGATTGATTGATTGATAATTTTATTAGACAAAAAGATGCAAACAGTACTGGGTACAGTCAAGCACAGCATTGGTCCAAAAGGACAGCACCGAAGAAAGACCTTGCGGTCTTGTTTCCATTCGGGTCCCATGCATTCATTCACAATGACAAGAGTGACAACAAACAATAAGTTTCTCAAACACATTAAATCTACATGTACAGGTTGGAATAGAAATACATTAATAAACATAAGTGAGCATACATAATGGCTATTTCCGCTCCTATAGGAATTGTGATTGCTGTGGGAATGATTGTGATTGTCAGGGTGGCCTGAAAGGTTTGAGAACCACTGGTGTAGAGGACAGGTGAATATGGTCCAGTGGATGTCACCAATTTTAGGACCTCATTTAGAGAGAGGGGTGAGAAGGTGGCAGTCATGACAGGCATACCATGTTGGGGTTAACACGCTGGGTGTGTTAAAGTAGGGTGGCGAAGGCTTCAGCTGACAGTTCTGAAGGGATAGGTGGTGGGAGAGGAGGAGAAGGTGGCATCAAGCTTGTGCTAATTGCCATTTAATAGAGCACCGAAGTCTGACGTCAATATCGGGAGAGGGCGCAAATCCACAGGTTCGTGTACTTTTTATTTGCATTATAATCCCCATAGGGGGGTTTAGATCGCCTCATATAAGAACTGTGTTTGAAACATGTCACCCCGGCCGCTTCACTCATATCACATTAAGAATCAACTGACTCTGGGCCATGGCTCAGCGGTCCAGGCACCTTGGCCGGTAGTCCGAGTCTGGCAGTGTGCCACGGGTTCGACTCCCGATCCCGACGGCCTTTACTGCATCCCCATCTCTCTCCCCCATTTCCTGTCAGCCTACTGTCTGTCCCTCTATAAAAAATATAAAATAAAGGTGAAAGCCGCAAAAAAACAAAACGTTAAAGAATCAACTGACTGAGAGAAAACGCTAATGTTACTGCTACTGCAGAGACGAAATGTTTTTATAATCGTCATGGGGGCCCGCCCCCTCCCCCCGCTTATATAGCCCCCCCCTCCCCCCGCTTATATACCCCCCATTTCACACTAATGTATGTAATGATATATTCAGGTCTAATTCCTCATGGGGGCTCGAGCCCCGCCGCCCTCACTGTGCTACTGAATTAGTTACATTTTCGCTAGAAACAGACTATCATATGAGTGACTGACTGTTGCAAACTATACAGAGACACCTCCCTGACAGTAACGCCGAGACAGCTTGTTTATTTTTGGACCACAACGCTTATATGAAACGATTTTAAGATGAGCCCATGTTATTCTCCATCGAGAAATTACTTCCGCGGACCAGGGGAATCGAAGGGATGAGCGAGTTACGTCAGGACTTCGGTGCTCTATTAAATTGAAGTTAGCCCCGAACAGGATTAGCTCAGTATAAAATAAGTCAGTATGAGATATTAGTTAGACCAGAGATTAAGCCTAGTGAGTTCTTAATCAGTGGAACTGCGTGGAGTATTGTATAGTGTGAAAAGAATACATAATGTTCTGCTTTATTAACAACTATTAAGCCTCTCCATCTCCTTTATGGACTGAGAGGCGTACGTGGGCAAGTGCAAGGAATATTTCAAGGCTGGTTATATCTCATACATTTAGCTTTTCATATTTCCAGCATACAAACATGTGCCAGATAATGTGCAAGATAGGAGTGGTGGCATGCACACGAGAGAGAGAGAGGGGGGGGGGGGGGAGAGGCAGAGTAAGGGAAGCAATGGCCTTCTGTTTGTATAGAGTCCCAGTGGTTCCCAAACTGTGGTGCGTGCACCCCGTGTGGTGCGCGAGCACCTGCTAGGGGGTGCGCGACATGAAAAGGCTAATGGTGCTATGGTTTTATTATAAATATATTAACACATTATGCCAATATATGGTAAATGGTGCATTTATATAGTGCCTTTATCCAAGGCGCTTTACATAGATTGTGCATTACATTCACCCATTCACACACACATTCATACACTGATGGCGGCAGAAACCATGCAAGGCACCAACCAGCACATCAGGAGCAATTAGGGGTTCAGTGTCTTGCTCAAGGACACTTCGACACTAACTCTGGGGGAGCCCGGGTTCGAGCTGGCGACCTTGCGGTTACCGGAAACTCTACCCCTGAGCCACCGCCGCCCCTATATGGCAAGTATATGCAGAATATATAGGATATGCTGCATATATATGCCATATTCAGGTTCATATTATGTGCATATATGTGTGTGTATATATAGGAAATATACAGGTATAGCTTATGCAATTTTTATTTCCATGTGGGGGGGTGCGTCAGCTAGGTCAGGAGGTAACGGGGTGCATGGCCAAAAAGGTTTGGGAACCGCTGGACTATAGAGTAGACAATCACGACGGGATGAGAGATGGCGGGACAGTGAAGGGATAGACTTGTTGTGAGAGATATACAAAGTATCTGAAGCTTTAAATACTCTCTTCGCCGGCAGCATTTCTACCAAACATTCACCAGAGTGGCTCATAATGAAACACTGGTAAATTGAGTGCAGCCAGCAAGTCAGTCTTCTTGAAGAGGATGTTCAAAAATACCTCCCACCCTGCTATTTCTTGTGTAAGTGTTGTGGGTTCGTTGTATGAAATGGGGTGGGCTGGCTGAGCTTCTTAGACACACTCAAAGAAGTGACAAGCAAGATCGGGAGCTGAAGCAAAGCAGAGGTGTTGACGAGAAGGGGGGTCTGTACCCAGCTTGCAGATGCACTCTGTAGGGGGGCATAAGAAGAGATGTGAGTGAGTGACGCAGACTCCAGATCTCCTGAAAGGTATGAGAACTCTCATTGACTCAACTAACACAATGAGGTTCAGTGAGCAGTAGAGAGGTATCTGGCCACCACCATGTGCCATTGGTTCTCGAGCTTTCTCATTGTCAAGGACACCCAAATTACTGGTAACATCTATTTGGCCACGGACAAATCCATCTGAAAATATTTTGTGTCAGAGACATACAAGATGATTTGTGATATTCAAAATAGCAGATATAAAAGCCCTCAACACATTTTATTAAAGTGGTTGAACTGATTTTGTATTCTATATTAACTAATTTAGCTGAGGACCCCCTGGAACCCGATCAAGGTATACGGAAGTCTCTCAGTAACGTCAGAGTGTAGAGTAGGAGAGTAGCGACACGCTTTGATCTCGCCGCAAAGCGGGTGCCTATGGGCTATAGTTCCAAACATTGACCCTATGGCTGGAACTATCCCATTGAGATAGAATGAGCACTTCCGCATTCCATTGTTACAATGGGAGTCAATGCTAGTGTCGCCACTCTCTTACTAGATTACTCTGAGTAACGTGAACATCATTATTGACCTGTTGTTTTTGGGGGGGGAGGGGGGAGATAGCCCCTCCAACCTCTGGCTTTCAGAAATGACGTCATGTGGCAGCCAAGTCTATGTACTGTTTAGAAAAAAAACAGGACCCGCTAAAAAAACACGACCCCAAGCCATAGTCCAGGGGTTCTCAACGTTTTTGGCCGGGGACCCCCGGAAATGCTTTGGCAATGTCTCGGGACCCCCGCCCCTGCTACAATAACCTTAACCCATTTTGGGCGGGAACCCCTTTTGGTGTTTTAAGCGTTATGTTATAATTTAGCTATTGAAAAATAGCAGATCTACAAGTTCATAGCGCGCCTACGAGCTTGTAGGTCTGCTATTTTTGAAATCGTGAAAATAAAATGTATTTATTTTTTATTTTTTTGAAAATAATTTGGGGACCCCCTAAAATAATTTGGCGACCCCCCGAGGGGTCGCGACCCACGGGTTGAGAACCCCTGCCATAGTGGACGCTCCTCACTTCACAAGAGTGTGATTTGTTTGTATAGAATACCTGTATCACATATAAGATGACAGACAATATAGATGTACAACTAATAGAACTGTTCAATTGTTTAAAGATGGAGTTCCATGATTTTTTTCCACCCTAAAACATGATCATCAGGTCTTATTGTTATATAATTTTTTTTCAAAAAAGTGTACAGTATTTGTTAAAATTTTGTTTTTATGTGGACACGCCCACTAGTTCATTAAGTATGCCTGGTTTGCCTGGTGGGTGGTGATGGGTGGTTATCCACCTGAACTGAAGCCGCACCCACAGCTGTAGTTGTATGATAAAGGGGGAGGGGTTAGGGGAGGGGCTGATAATGTGATGTCACTATATTAGTGTTTATTTCATTGGCCCGTTTGACTGTCAAGGGTTTAGCCTCCAGGAAGAAACCCTAAATACAAAGGGAATACATAATTACACATAAAACGACTCCAGAGTGTCTAATGAAGTACTGTCACCTCATAGACACATGAAAAACTGGAAAAATACAAACATTGTGGCACTCCATCTTTAAGGAGAGACAAAGCCAGACACACTCACTCACAGAAACGTGCAGTCGTGCATAGGCTATACGTGCACATCACTGGCATGGCCACACATTCATTTCTACAGTATGTGCGCCTGGACAATTACTTGGCCTTTATCCAATCGCACACACGATTGGGTGGTAGCTAATAGGCTTTAAAAATAGCCAACTCAAGATTTTATGATTACGGTAGGTAATTAGGGTATAATTATAGAAATAACCTACTGCATAGCACACAGTTGGCAATATAACTTATAGCTTGGCAAGGCATTAACCACACAAAAACCTCAAAACAGACAATAATGCTAAAAGTACATTTCACATCACTACACAACAAGCATACATTTGGGAACAAAACAGATATTAGCGATGGTTTTCTTAATAACACTGTGTGCTCGTATCCAGGAGGCAATACGCTTTGGTAGCCACAAGGATTGTAGTCAACTGTTGTTGGCCTATAATTACCATGTTTGTAAATTCTTGTTGACTAATAAAGTGCCATTTCAGTTTACTACATCATTCAGTACCCTATATGTTAGCAAAAAGGCTATATGTCAATGCTACAGTTGGAGGCCATCGATATTGTCCTTTTCTTTTTGCTGAGGTTTGCGTGATCTGCGCAAAAGGACAGTTAACCCATTTTGGGCGGCAACCCCTTTTGGTGTTTTAAACATTATGTTATAATTTAGCTATTGAAAAATAGCAGACCTACAAGCTCATAGTGCGCCACCGAGTGGCGCGCTACGAGCTTGTAGGTCTGCTATTTTTGAAAAATCGTGAAAATATTTATTTCAGAAAACTGGAGGATTTAGAAGGATTTTTTTTAAATTTTGAGGTCAGGCCTAAATGGGTCAAACGATAAGGGACAATATCGGTGGCACCCAACTGTATGTTAGCAAAAAGGCTATATTTCAATGCTATGCGAACAGTTTATAGTTCAAAGTGCAGCTAGGTATGGTATAGGCCTGTGGGACATGCATGGCTCAGTGCCAAATCAGGGTGCTAAGTGGCTGTGAGTAAATATTTAGTCAGCGGCACCTGGAAAGAGCCATAGTTATCTAATCCTCTAATGAGGAATGACATAGCTCTCTCTCGTCCTCTCTCTCTCGTCCTCTCTCTCTCTCTCTCTCTCTCTCTCTCTCTCTCTCTCTCTGTCTCTCTATCTCTCTCTCTCTCTCTCTATCTCTCCCTCTCTCTCTCTCTCTCTCTCTCTCTCTCTCTCTCTCGTCCTCTCGTTGACCAAAACTGCACTTCCGTGTAGTTTTATGGGATTTTTTTAATTAGGGCTGAAAGTTCTATTTACAACCATATTTTGAAAAACAAGCCAGGCTAAACTGAAGTGAAGTATGAATTCTCTCTCTCTCTCTCTCTCTCTCTCTCTCTCTCTCTCTCTCTCTCTCTCTCTCTCTCTCTCTCTCTCTCTCTCTTGAGCACCCCCCCCCCCCCCCCCATGGGCACACCCTGATGCAAACATACATCATGCACAGAGACAGAGCACAATCAACACCATATAGAAAGATGTGACAGACACAGATGTCCTGATGTGTGTGTGTGTGTGTGTGTGTGTGTGTGTGTGTGTGTGTGTGTGTGTGTGTGTGTGTGTGTGTGTGTGTGTGTGTGTGTGTGTGTGTGTGTGTGCGTTGTGTACAGATGCATGGTTCCATGTGGTTTGAGGCAGCTTGTTGAACATGGTGTATGCTTTGACATGCCTAGCCTTTCTCCACACTGGCCAGAACAGTAACACTGGCAGGGAAACATCCAGAGTACACTGTGTGTAATGCAAATGACATCTGTCTGTTTCCTTCCTCTGGAGAAACAAATGAAGTGCTCAGGGCAAAGTCCTGTGCATTCAGCTGCTAATGTTAAGAGACATGTGAGGTAAAACCTTGCACAATCCCCAGTGGTGCTGGACTGGTGCAGTACTCATATGTTGTGGCAACACCACGACGAATATTCTGTTACAGAAAGTAAAAGTCCTGAACTAAATGTTTTACTTGTGGAGAAAGGCTAGGGCTAGGGCGGCTGTGGCTCAGGAGGTAGAGCAGGTCGTCCAATGATCCATGGGTCGGCGGTTCGAATCCCGGCTCCTCCTGTCTACATGTCGAAGTGTCCTTGGGCAAGTCACTGGACCCCAAATTACTCCCGATGTGCTGGTTGGTACCTTGCATGGCTTCCGCCGCAATCGGTGTATGAATGTGTGTGTGAATGGGTGAATGTAATGCACAATCTATGTAAAGCGCCTTGGATAAAGGCGCTATATAAATGCACCATTTACCATTTACTTAAAAATACTTTCAGTACAGTACAATAAGTAAAACTACTCATGAGCCAAAACTAGTAGATCTTCAAGCTCACAGTGCTTCACAAGCCAATGCGTTGTGACTCTTTTGTGAGCCTGTTGATCAGCTATTTTTGAATAGCCGAAGTATAAAATGGTTAACATTATGTTTTGTTTTACTTAAATCTACTAACTATATAGCTGTCAAGTATTTGTAATGGAGTAAAAAGTACAATATTTGCATCTGATATGTAGGGCTCCATTTTTGTCTCATCTTTCTAAAGCCACTATTTGGGGATTTTACCCACTAAAGTTGGTATTTTGGTTACCTGTCTAAATCCCTTAAACACCTCCGTTACCCATTATATTATGCATAGGTGTGGTTTGGGCGTTACAATAATTAAACCACATTTAACCAATCACCAGTCCACGTGCCATTGCCTTTAATAGATCCCTTATCCATTGCCCGTTAGTGCTATATTGCTTCATAGCCGCTGCTGCAGCGGAGCCCGTAGTGTATAGAAGTATAAAATATCAAACAATGTATCAAAATCATACTGTGCCTCTTCAGAAAGAAGGACGAGAGAGCAGCATTTAAATGGTACAAATGAATTCGCATAAATCTACAAAACACAAATCAAACCAGAGACTCAAACCACATATCTATTATGTAATCTATCCAGTTAGTCAGATATATGCCTGCCTGCGTGTGTGCGTGCGTGCGTGCGTGCGTGCGTGCGTGCGTGCGTGCGTGCGTGTGTGTCTGTGTGTGTGAATGTTTCAGTATTCACGTATTTAGTGACAAGCATAAATAAATGATGGCAGGAAGTTGGTCTCAAACGGCTCAGGCTTGCCTTCCCTCTGTCACACCAAAGGCGACACAAACGCTCTGTTGAATGAATGCACAACTCCCTGACCTCTTGTATTCACCGCTGGATGGAAAGCTTGTATATCCAAAAGCGTTTACTTTCCAGGACACGGGGAATAAGAGGCTGTAAACTGTGCTCATCTATATTTCACCTTATGCAAAATGGTGTTATTTGTTGTTTTGTATTGTGTGATCATGTTGTACTCAGGGCATCCTTGCAAAAGAGAGTATAATATGCTCTCAATGTTCTTCCCTGATTAAAGGAGCATTCAGTGATTTGGGTGATTTGGAAAAAAACCTGGTCCACCCGGTAACAAGATGTGCACATGTACACGCTCTACAGTGGGGGAAGTACAACAGACCAACAGCACGTGCACCAATGCCCGCCACACTCGATCATGATTGGAGGAAGGCCCCTCTCATCCTGATTGGATGAAAGCTTTGCCACCCAAAGCCCAAACCGAAACTAGGGTTTTTTTTACTCCAGGGGCTCACTGGGGACAGGGAGGAACTCCTTATATGGTCAGCACACTTTATAGTAGGGAGGATTATCCAGAAAATAAGAACAAACAAGTGATATTTGAATTAAGTGAAATCACTGAATATACCTTTAAATAAAGGTAATACATTTTTTTTTTAAGTAGGGCATTAATTTCCAGAAAGAAAATCTGGAGAACAAGGTTTCTCCAGACAGTGATGATATGATCATACCTCCACCTCCACGCTAACCCTTCTCTTCCTCCACAGGTTTCTACAGTGATGATATGATCATACCTCCACCTCCACGCTAACCCTTCTCTTCCTCCACAGGTTTCTACAGTGATGATATTATCATACCTCCACCTCCACGCTAACCCTTCTCTTCCTCCACAGGTTTCTACAGTGATGATATTATCATACCTCCACCTCCACGCTAACCCTTCTCTTCCTCCACAGGTTTCTACAGTGATGATATTATCATACCTCCACCTCCACGCTAACCCTTCTCTTCCTCCACAGGTTTCTACAGTGATGATATGATCATACCTCCACCTCCACGCTAACCCTTCTCTTCCTCCACAGGTTTCTACAGTGATGATATGATCATACCTCCACCTCCACGCTAACCCTTCTCTTCCTCCACAGGTTTCTACAGTGATGATATGATCATACCTCCACCTCCACGCTAACCCTTCTCTTCCTCCACAGGTTTCTACAGTGATGATATTATCATACCTCCACCTCCACGCTAACCCTTCTCTTCCTCCACAGGTTTCTACAGTGATGATATGATCATACCTCCACCTCCACGCTAACCCTTCTCTTCCTCCACAGGTTTCTACAGTGATGATATGATCATACCTCCACCTCCACGCTAACCCTTCTCTTCCTCCACAGGTTTCTACAGTGATGATATGATCATACCTCCACCTCCACGCTAACCCTTCTCTTCCTCCACAGGTTTCTACAGTGATGATATGATCATACCCCCACCTCCACGCTAACCCTTCTCTTCAGTGATGATATGATCATACCCCCACCTCCACGCTAACCCTTCTCTTCAGTGATGATATGATCATACCCCCACCTCCACGCTAACCCTTCTCTTCAGTGATGATATGATCATACCCCCACCTCCACGCTAACCCTTCTCTTCAGTGATGATATGATCATACCCCCACCTCCACGCTAACCCTTCTCTTCAGTGATGATATGATCATACCTCCACCTCCACGCTAACCCTTCTCTTCAGTGATGATATGATCATACCCCCACATCCACGCTAACCCTTCTCTTCAGTGATGATATGATCATACCCCCACCTCCACGCTAACCCTTCTCTTCCTCCACAAGGTTTCTACAGTGATGATATGATCATACCCCCACATCCACGCTAACCCTTCTCTTCAGTGATGATATGATCATACCCCCACCTCCACGCTAACCCTTCTCTTCCTCCACAAGGTTTCTACAGTGATGATATGATCATACCCACCACCTCCACGCTAACCCTTCTCTTCCTCCACAAGGTTTCTACAGTGATGATATGATCATACCTCCACCTCCACGCTAACCCTTCTCTTCCTCCACAAGGTTTCTACAGTGATGATATGATCATACCTCCACCTCCACGCTAACCCTTCTCTTCAGTGATGATATGATCATACCCCCACCTCCACGCTAACCCTTCTCTTCAGTGATGATATGATCATACCCCCACCTCCACGCTAACCCTATGGAGATACAAGGTTTCTACAGACAGTGATGATATGATCATACCTCCACCTCCACGCTAACCCTTCTCTTCCTCTACAGTGAGGATATGATCATACCTCAGATGTGGGAAAAGAAAATAAATACAACCAACTACCAAGTGTGTCTTAATACCCCAGACACAGAAGAGCACTCTGGTGTGTTTTCCGCGACTTCAGCCCATTGGCGTCCCTGAGCTCCCCAGCTGATCACAGGCAGCATAGCTTTGCAGCCAGGGCCCCTAAACCACCATCGCCGCCATCAAACAGAGGCAAATGGCAGAGCTTTTCAGGAGGGAAAGGCAGCCTCTCTAATTGAAAGCCAAACACTTCACAGCCTCCAGGATGGTCCCTTTTGTACACAGAGCGTGCCGAGTGCTCCGTATTATTAGGCGGTGGGGAGGGGAGCAGATTATCCCATTCTGGGCGGCAACCCCTTTTGGTGTTTTAAGCGTTCCGTTAAACTTTAGCTATTGGAAAATAGCAGATCTACAAGCTCATAGCGCGCCACTCGGTGGCGCGCTATGAACTTGTAGGTCTGCTATTTTTGAAAAATCGTTAAAATGTGCCTCAAATCTTGGCCTGGGCCGTGGCTCAGCGGTCCAGGCACCTTGGCTGGTAATCCAGTCTGGCAGTGTGCCGCTGGTTCGACTCCCGATCACGACGGCCTTTACTGCATGTCTTCCCCCCATCTCTCTCCCCATTTCCTGTCAGCCTACTGTCTGTCTCTCCATAAAAAAAATAAAAATAAAATAAAGGCGAAAGCCACAAAAAAACATAGAAAATTGTCATGATTTAGAAAACATTTTTTTTAAATTTCGACATCAGGCCTGAATTAGCCTCGGAAACCCAGACGTTTTTATTTCCAGGGAGAAACAAATGTCCTGAATGGGTTATACAGACGACATGGAACCCCCTCCAATGGAACTGGAGCCTCCTTGTGAAGCGCAGCGCGTGGTGCTGAATGCGGCAACAACAGCTCGGTGGTTTCCCCCGAGGAACAGGATCTGCCGTCTATCTGCAGCTGGTGCTGAGAATTGTCATTTTTAAATATTCACATATTTAATCAGCTGAAAGGGCTCTCGTAATGCACACACATGCATGCACATAATCCTATGTAAACCAGTCTCAGCTGGTAGCGTTGAATGGCACTTCTAGGTTGGTTACTAGGCTGCAGAGTAATTGTTTGATCAGGTGTAGCCAGGGCCGGATTAACACCTCTGTGGGCCCCTGGGCACTGAAGCTCGAAGGGCCCCCCTTCACGCACACGCAACATTTTTGCTGTTTTGGAGTCGTTTTGGGGCAGTTTTATGCCGTTATATTGGCCTATTTCCGGTCGCATACCCCCCCCAGAGTGACAGCCAATCTAGCGCATTGTTGCTGCTTTACACACAATTGCACTTTTCAGCTGCCTTCTCACCAACAATAAAACACTAATATTTTTAGACACCATTTATTTCATTTGGATTAGCAGGGAAATTTTCTGTGGAGCTAAAAAAAAAGTTTTAGGGGCCCCTGGTGCCCAAGGGCCCCTGGGCACGTGCCCAAAGTGCCCATATGGTAGATCCGGCCCTGGGTGTAGCTTGTCGACAGGGCTCTAAAAATGTTTCATGTGCACCTTCATGTTCCCCGGAAGATGAACCCTATACTGATTTAGGTGACCCCTGCATATCTCAAAATGTAATGCGTATGGCCCGCTCCAGCCATTTAGTTATTGGACATTCTCTTCTGTTCTTGTTTCCTGTTGGTTTAGGTCAGGGGTGGGCAACTGGCGGCCCGGGGGCCACATGCGGCCCCCACATTCACTTAATGCGGCACGCAGGTTAATATCAGAATACTGATATAGTATTGATTTCAGCTGTTGCAATTCCAAACATGCAAACATGACCCACTTTAAATATACTTAATGACTAGTACTTAATGACTAGTATTAAAATGTTAGTCTTTTCTTTTTTTATCATAACTAAAACTAAATGCATTTGAAAATCAATAAAAATGTTACCGTACTTTTCACAATTATAATTTAAAAAAAATAAGCAAAAAATAATTTTGTATTTCAATTCTGCGACGCGTTTTGAGCTTGTAGATCGGCTATTTTTGCTACGACAGTAATATGCACTGTGACCCTCTGGAGTGAGTGTGGAAATATAGTGGCTCTCTCCATCCTCAAAGTTGCTCACCCCTGGTTTAGGTGTTTAGTCGTGTTACTGTAGCTCTATGTTTCTGTATTTAGTGTTTAGGTCTTGTAGTTTGTTCAGGCGGGGAGCGAGAGACACGGGCGTTCTCCCTTGGTTCAGCCAGGTGTCTGTACATGAGGGGCACGGCCGGGCCACGCAGTGTGAAAAGAAAAGCTGACCACAATCCAGCTATAGCTGCCCGCACGAAAATGCAACAATTTCACGGGACCAGTCAGCTTGTGTCAACGCCCCTCAACGTCTCCGCCCGTCCAAAATAATCAGCCGCATCGCATTAAAAATGTATCACCGAGGCGCGTCAGTCACTACCGGTGTGAAAAAGCCTTTAGTCTGTAATGGCCCAGGTGTTCTTGTATCTTATTTTGTACTAGTGTTATTGTGCTCCCCGTCTGCCCTTGTAGCTGTTAGTTGATCGTGTCTCTTCAGCCTGATTATTGTTAATCCTTGTGTTGATTGTACCTGTGTCTTAAAGGACCACTTCACCACTTTTCAACATCTCTTCATATAATTGGTCCTCACTAATGTTCATGATAAAACATCACAATTTTTTCCTACTCAGTCTGTGTCTCATAGGAGGGCTTTGGGCAGTCCACCAGTGACATCATCATTAGGCAGATTTATTTTTAAACAAGATTTTTTTTTAAATATATTTAGATTTTTATTATCGTGAGGACGATGGCTTCAACCTTTGCATTGCAACTTTTCAGGAAAAGAAAGCCTGTCGTTTCTATTAGCTTGGATTCACCATCGATGGGTTTCTGAACTGCCCACAGCCTTTCTATGAGACACAGACTGAGTAGGAAAAAGTGGTGGTATTTTATCATGAACATTAGTGAGGACCAATTATAGGAAGAGAAGTTGAAAAGTGGTGAAGTGGTCCTTTAAGGGCCTGTCTGTCTATATACAGTACAGTATACCCCTCTGTTGCTGTGTTCTTTTTTTTCTTCTTTTTCTGCCTTTATTAATAGGTTCAAAGTAGACTGACAGGAAATGGGGAGATAGATGGGGGAAGACACGCGGCAAAGGCCGTCGGGATCGGGAGTCGAACCCGCGGCACTCCGTCAGGCTGGCTTAGCAGCCTAGGTGCCCAGACGGTTGAGCTAACCGTCTGGGCCGCTGTGTTCTTTTTTATCTGTAAAGTAAACCTATATTATTACTTTTTACCTGCACCCTGCTATAATAAAACAAGGGCCTAAATCGTCTGAGCTGCTCCAGTGCCTTCTTGTTCGCATAAACCTAGTATTAGTTTGCGTGCTTGCTTCAATACTTGTTTAAGGAACCTTTTAGTGTTTATTTAACAATACAAAGAAGTTTTGAGTTGAACTGCTCTGCCTGCTCTGTCGACCTATTTTACACTCTGTGATGGTCTAGAAACTTTTGAAGTGATTTGCACAAAACTGTATCGTTCCAATTTCAGTTGCCCTCTGGTGGCGGGCGGGTTGTGTTACAGCGTGACACACACACATACACAGACAGACAGGGCCAGCTTCTATAGTTAGTGCTCACTTCGTTCGCAATGATAGGTGTTGCTGAGAGACGTAGCATTGAGGTAAAAATAAATAAATAATCTGTGCCAGAATATCCATAAATTGCATCACGCTATAGTCTATATTTGTTGCCAAGCTTGGAAGGACCAAAAGCATAAATCATTTTTGTGCGCAGAAAGGGCAGATGAACCATTTTTCAAGGACTTAATTTTTCATTATTCATATTAAATAAAAATAAGAAAACGAATTGTAGCCGTTGCCCGTTGCTATGAATCTTTGCATGGGGAGAGAAATAATAGCCTGCACTGATTATATAATGTTATATAAGCATGTAATGTTTTAAAGCTGTTAAATTGCCATGGCAATTAATCAAGAAGTGTGTTTTATATAAAAAAAAAGGAAATGTATACATTTGTTATAAAAAAATAACCACTTAACCAAGCGCTTTGTCACACAAAGATCTACGTCACATTGTGCTTTTTTTCATTCATTTTTTTCCTTTTTTTTTTTACATTTTGACCTATGACATCATGCCCAAAATAGGGATTGGTTTTAATCTCAAACAAATGATCTATTAATCAAATCAATTAACTGTTGCGCCCCTATTTCAAATACCTCATCATGTAAGAATGTTGTGAACCCAATGCCCTCATATAGCTTTCTGCATTTGTCTCTCCTCGATGGACAGCACTGCAGTCGTCATTATCTAGTACAGGGCTGGGCAACTTTGACGATGGAGAGGGCCACTATATTTCCACACTCACTCCCTAGAGCCATATATTACTGTCATAGCAAAAATAGCCGATCTACAAGCTCAAAACGCGTTGCGCTGCGAGCCTGCGAGCCTGCGACGCGTTTTGAGCTTGTAGATCGGCTATTTTTGCTATATTTGAATTGAAATCTTGAATAATTTTTTGCTATTTTTGAATTGGAATCCTGAAAATTAACATTTTCAAATGCCTTTAATTATACTTGTGTTGAGCATTGAGCCACTAATTTAGACTGAAGTAATTAAAGCGGGTCATGTTTGCATGTTGTGGAATTGTAAACAGCTGAAACCAATATTATATCAGTATTCTGACATTAACCTGAGGGCCACATTAAGTGAAGGTGGGGGCCGCATGTGGCCCCCGGGCCGCCAGTTGCCCACCCCTGATCTACTATGTAGCTCCAACGCATGGACTCTCGTGACACATGTGTCCCCGTCATTCTTTAATAGGGGGTTAAATAAAGAACATAACTGAGGATGAGCATGTCATTATTAACTTGCTATGTCAAGATTTCACAGATAATTCGCAGGAGGAAGGCGTGATTCTTTGCATGCCCAAAATATAAAAATATCCCCCCGTCTCGTGAAGTCATTAAATCATATTATTAACGCTGTTCCCATAGATTGTGGCATTGTTTGACTTCGCGCACTAGCAGATCTGTCTCCTCAGCGGAAAATTGTCTCTCTCCTCCAACATGCCGAATTCATAATTTAAATTACAATGGTCCAATGACATTATGTTATGCTTTAGCTATTGAAAAATAGCAGATCTACAAGCTCATAGCGCGCCACCGAGTGGCGCGCTACGAGCTTGTAGGTCTGCTATTTTTTTAAATCGAAGAACCACTGACATAGAAACAGCTTTTTCAGAAAACTGTCAGGATGTAGAAGACATTTTTAGAATTAGATTTTACGGGGGCCAGTTTCGAATTGCAGCCATCCGTAGGTGCCCTTTGAGAGCGGTTTTGAAGGAGTCAAGGGATTCGCATGTCTTAATGACTGTTGGTAGGGCGTTCCACATTTTGGTGGCATAGGAGCGAAGAGAATTTAGTCCCTTGTTTGTGCCGAATCTGGGTTGAACATGGTTCGTTGCACTCCCTCTGGTGTTGTGGGTGTGGACTTCGTTAACATTAAGGAAGTATCTACACAGGTACATGGGTATCTTGGTGGAGTATCGAATCTTGTGGACCAGACCCATTGCAAGATGCTGTACTCTGTTGCCGACCCTAAGCCATGTCAGTCTGTCAAAGTGGGCAGGGGTGAGGTGGGTTCGGGGGGTGAGGCCAAGTAGGAGCCTGACCAGTTTGTTTTGGGAGGTCTGGAGCCTAGTTTTAAGGGCCTTTGAGGTGCTGTGGTACCAGGAGGTGCATGCATAGTCAAAGAAACCCTGTACAAGGGCTCCTGTTAAGGTCTTCAAGGTGTTTTTGTCGACCAGTGAGGAGATTCTGTAAAGGAATCTTGTTCTTTGGTTGACTTTTTTGATTACGTTGGTGGCCATTTTATCACCGGAAAGATTAGCCTCCAGGATGGAACCTAACCTAGGTAGGTAATTTCATCTTTACGTGTGATAACATTGTCACCCACTCTAACCAAGAAGCCATTTGCCTTGCTGAGATTACTATTAGATCCAAAGAGAATGGATTCAGTTTTTCCCAGGTGTAAAGATAGTTTGTTATCAGCGAGCCAGGTGCAGATTCTACCGAGTTCAGAGCTGAGGGCATTTTCAACCTGCAGTTTGTCCCTGTCCGAGACCAGCAGTGCCGAGTCATCTGCGAACAGGAACAAGTTGCAGTCACAAGCTGAAGTCATGTCGTTTACATATATTAGGAACAGTAGAGGCCCTAGTATGCTTCCTTGTGGAACGCCACAGCTCACTGGGAGGGGGGGGACAGTGTTCCGTTCACTTCCACCATCTGTTCTCTCCCCTCCAGGTAGGATTGCATCCAGCTCACTGATGTGCTATCGAAACCAATAGCTTTTAGCTTGTTAACCAGTATGGAGTGGTTCACGGTGTCAAAAGCCTTTTGGAGGTCCAGCATGACCATGCCGCAGTATTTGCCAGCGTCCACCTCTTGTTTGATGTGGTCGCTCAAATAGAGAAGGCATGTGTCAGTGGAGTGGGATGTTCTGAAGCCAGATTGGAACTCGTACAATAATTTATTAGTGGCAAGATACTTTTCAACCTGTTCATAGACAATTTTTTCCATCACTTTCGAGATGTAGCTTAGAATAGAAATAGGGCGGTAGTTGCCGGGGTCTAATTTACTCCCTTTCTTGTGCAGGGGGGTTACTTTGGCCAGTTTGAAATCTAGGGGGACCTGTCCCTGTTTGATGGAGAGGTTTACTATGTGGGTGATGATTGGAGCTATAGAGATGGCTGAGTCTCTGAGAAATTTGGAGGGAATATTGTCATGGCCAGTGGCCTTGTGGGGTTGGAGGGCACTCAGTTTCTTAAGTACCTCATCAGTTGTTACCATAACTAGTTTAAAATCGTCTTTACAAACACCTAGGTTTCTGTAGAAGGTTTTAATGTGCTCTACACCAAAGAGCCCAGAGTGGGAGGGCAGATTGTTAACCAGCGTTTGACTGACAGGAAATGGGGAGAGAGATGGGGGAAAATTGTCTCTCTCGTCCAACATGCCGAATTCATAATTTAAATTACAACGGTCCAAAGGTGCAAGTGCACGTAGTTCATAGAGGTAATGGAAGAATTAAATCCAAAACACATGCACCGATATCTAATTCAAAGCCTAAATATAACCCCTTTTGCCCTTTTCAGAGTATGTTACTGCCAGATTGTGCGCCATTTTACTAGCAAAATGTGAGTTTGCCACACCCTACTATGGCACAGCTTTAGACCATGGCATGTGCTACTGTACCTAGTTCGCCAAAGGCCAGATTAAAGGGGAATTTCTCCCTAAACCTTTTTTTACAAAAGTAAGTTGATAATTATGTATATTGACCAAAAAAATATATTAAAAAATAAATAAAGATATAGGGGAACTGGGGCTGGGGCTGGAGCTGGAGCTGCTGCTGGGGGGGTCTAACACCAGCTCACATAGACCAGGAAGAGTGCAGTGTCAACAATGCATGGAGTGTTGCTGTCACATCATCTAGAACAGATGTGAACAAAAAACAACTGCGCGATTGAATAGGAGTTCTAGTGTTAGACCCCTCCAGCCCCAGCTTCATCTCCAGCTGCAGCTTCAGCTCCCCTATATCTTTATTTATTTTTTTAATGTTTTTTTTTGGTCAATATACATAATTATCAACTTACTTTTGTAAAAAAAGGTTTAGGGAGAAATTCCCCATCTGAACAACTTTTCGCCATGCAAGAATTAAATGGAGGTGACGGCTCGGGTTAAAGCATTACTGCTGCTATGGATTCCACACTGCACCCAGGAGAGTAAAATATGCACACTAACGAATGTGAAACTGGCAAATATTTCTGAGACTTGGTGGTAAGATTCAGAGGCGGGCGTCAATTAACCAGGTGCACGGCTTTGACCTGTCAACAGAATATCTGAGTGCCTTTTATCACTGCACAGCGTGGAGTGTGAGAGGCATCATCTTTAATCACGCGTCAAATGTTTTTTGGGGGGGGCCGTTGGGGTGAAGGTGGGGTGGTGGTGGTGGTGGTGGGGGAGGGTGACAGGGTAAAAAGAAATATGTCCCTGCACCATGGAGCGTCCCCAGCCCAGACAGCCATGTTGTTTACTGCCGATTAACAAAGGGAAAGGAAGTGAAGAGAGTGACACCAAATACAGTGAACGAGGTGCCGTCACACAGTAGCACGGCAGGAGCACAGGGAGAATTACAAAGTAGCAACAACAACGATGAGTCAGTGGGATGCGTTGCCACATTTTGCGAGAGAAACGTGCATCCAAGTCTGTAAAAACATGCTAAAAAGAAACTACCTTTTTATGTTCTTTGAAATGTTTTAAATTCGCAAATCTTTTCAAATGGGGGTTTGTTTGCCATGAAAATGTTTGAACCACAACCACAAGGCCAAATAAGCAACTACACTTTGGAAACAAGAAAACACAAACTCACAACTCACAAACACAATCTCACAAATGAGACGTAGCCTGCGGAGTTAGTTCAGTCAGATATACTCGAGGGGGTTCATGCCGTGCCCACGGGCGCATATGCTTGCATACTACCAAGGTACTACAAACTACACTCATACATTCCTACCTGCCTACGTTCACGTGGCAGTCAGCTGACCAATTGCCATGTTATTTAAGCTCACCTCAGTCTCTGTTCTTCCTGCTGGCATCCTCCTGCTGTCATTGTCCACCGGACTGTTGGTATGCACCTGTTTGCTCCCACAGCACCACCAGTGGGCTCTGCTACGTTGTTCCCCACGGGTTTTATTGGAGAAAATCCAGCAGAGCCGAACGCCAAGTCAAATATCATATTCACACTTGTATGCTCATTCTGTAATAAATATTGGTAAATCTATTTGTGAGTTGTCTGACTGAACTACCAATATTTACAAAAGACTTAAAAACAAGCCCAAAGTCTCTTATCTCTCTGTTGGGTAATAATTATCTCATTATGTCGAAAATTGTTACTTTTCAGGATTAAAATAAAAAAAATAGCAAAAGTAGTAGTTTGAAGTACTTTCACTTAACTTGAGTATGTCCATGTTTTGATACTTTCTACATACTTTCTTCTTCTACTTTGCAGATTTAGGTTATTAAACCAAAACATATTGTACCACTTTTTATGCCCTATTTTATACTATGGCTATTTGAATGAGTGCATGTGTTTGGTCCGACTAGTCATTGGTCCGAAACACGACAACCCACCTCAAACGCTAACCTAACCATAACCGCAAGCACGGGAGGGTCCGAGGTGCGGACGCATGTCGAACCAATGCTCCGTCGGACCATAGTATGCCTCCCTATTTGAATATCACTGATCTACAAGCACAACCCGTCCGTCCCGACGTGTTGTATTTGGTATATACAGTATGTACAGTATATTCTGATGCCAAATACTTTTGTACTTTTACTCAAGACAAGTTTTGAATGCAGGACTTTAACTTCACTTTAACTTGCACTTCTTCCCCTACAGGATGGGAGAGACAAACACATATACAGAGCGAGGGAGGAACGAAGGAGACCAAGGTTTTGACTCCCAATCGATCTTACTTGCCAAAATCCTTTCTCTGAGAATGAAATAGGAGGTGCTTGGGTGATCATGTATTCTCATATTCTGAAGAGAAGATACACATGGAATAATACGAACACACCCCTATGAGGTCTGCGCTGCGCTCTGCCTCCGATTCAGATGCTTTATAAAGTTTATAGGGAGCTGTCCGTCTGCAATGATGAATAGTTTCAATTTGTGGGGAAATAACATAGCAAAACTTGTCTAATTTTCACTCAGATGTCAGCAATATCTGGGGTGTGCGTGTGCGTGTGCGTGTGCGTGTGTGTGTGTGTGTGTGTGTGTGTGTGTGTGTGTGTGTGTGTGTGTGTGTGTGTGTGTGTGTGTGTGTGTGTGTGTGTACATGTGTGCGCGCATGTGCGTGTGCGTGTGTGATGGGAACAAACACCATCAGCTTGATGGTTCTAAATTTACATTGGCTGACCACCAAAGTGTGGCTTGGTAACACTTCCCTCTCTGTCTCTGCAACACATACACATATACGCACACCCATTCACACACACACACACACACACACACACACACACACACACACACACACACATACAGTTACAGTATGCACAAATCCTCTAACTGTACCCGGCCCGCCTGTAAGTGTTTTATGAAGAACCCAAAGTGTGAACTGAAGTGACAACTATAAATATAAGTGGTCCAGGATGAAACATGACAGTGGGCCATGCAGCAGCATCACTTCACACATGAACTAATATGCTAAAAATACATTTTGAACAACAGACAGGTGGTCTGCCAAAGGATCAAACATGCACAAGTGGTGCACCAGCTGGTGCCGTCGAGAACACCTTGGAATCCTGCCGTGTGGCTACCAACATGCAGGGCTCCACCCAGGTCAACAGATTAGCCTGTTTTGTAAATATCCTCACTGTTGGATGGAAACCTCGTATGACTGTTTTCCAAAGAATCCAATGTCGGTATATTATTTATAGTCATTGGGTCTTGGTAATATTTTCATTAGCCTGGGGTCCACCTATGCTTTCTATGGCATAGGCAGCTCCCATAGAGTATAAAGAGCTGCCTATGCCTTTGCCAACCACATTTTGGTTGGCAAATGCGGAAGTGCAACCGAGCGCTCAATGTTAAAGCCCAGCTGCACAGGGTTTCCTCGTCATGAATCCACGGGTCCGTCTGCAGTCCTTCCTCTTACCACTAGGGCCCAGTGCTTCAACGTTGGAGCGCCTCACTGGCCCCTTGGCAGCTCCCAGCAGGATCCACCGGGAGAATCTAGACGCAGCTACGCGACATGAGACTAATTAATTCGAGCGACAGAGAGAGAGAGGAGTGTTTGTGTGTGTGTGTGTGTACGGGTGTGCGTGTGTGCGTCAATTTAACAAAGGTGCAGACGATCAGAAATCAGCAGAGAGTGATCGACGTTTGCGCTACTCTATGCCGAATTGAAGTGGACTCGGTCCCAGACTTTTTTTTTTCTCCCTGGAAATAAAAACGTCTGGGTTTCCGAGGCTATATTTTCATTGGTTCAATATAGAGGGTATGCACATAAAGTGAATGGCAAATCGATTGGCAAATCGAGTGGCAAAGTGAGTGACAAAGTGAATTTAATGTTGTTTAAAGTCATTTAATGCAATCAAATAGGACCTTTCTGTTTGGATGTATGGGCTGTCCTGTCAATGCCAGAAAGTAGTTGCCACTCAGTAGCCATTCCCGCATAACTTCCAGGTATGATGATGATGTCACGCGCATACCCTCTATTAATACCCAAAAAAGCTAACAGCAAAAATAGCAGATCTACAAGCTCATTTGCTACATTTGTGTAGTACTGTAGGGCATTCATTTTTGGGAAAACATAAAACATTGAAATATGGAGATATGAGGTTTCTGCCCGACAACAACGATATGGAATGCAAATGGCAAAGATGACGGAACCGGAACAGGAGAGGTGGAAGACTGAAGAAGAACCGGAATAGGAGAGGTGGAAGACTGCATCTCTGAAATCCTACCGGAACAGGAGAGGTGGGAGACTGCATCTCTGAACCGGAATAGGAGAGGTGGAAGACTGCATCTCTGAAATCCTACCGGAACAGGAGAGGTGGGAGACTGCATCTCTGAACCGGAATAGGAGAGGTGGAAGACTGCATCTCTGAACCGGAATAGGAGAGGTGGAAGACTGCATCTCTGACATCCTACCGGAATAGGAGAGGTGGAAGACTGCATCTCTGACATCCTACCGGAATAGGAGAGGTGGAAGACTGCATCTCTGAAATCCTACCGGAACAGGAGAGGTGGGAGACTGCATCTCTGAACCGGAATAGGAGAGGTGGAAGACTGCATCTCTGACATCCTACCGGAATAGGAGAGGTGGAAGACTGCATCCCTGAAAGGAACCGGAATAGGAGAGGTGGAATATAGACTGCATCTCTGAACCGGAATAGGAGAGGTGGAAGACTGCATCTCTGAATAGGAGAGGTGGAAGACTGCATCTCTGAAATCCTACCGGAATAGGAGAGGTGGAAGACTGCATCTCTGAAATCCTGCCGGAATAGGAGAGGTGGAAGACTGCATCTCTGAAATCCTACCGGAATAGGAGAGGTGGAAGACTGCATCTCTGAAATCCTACCGGAATAGGAGAGGTGGATAGACTGCATCTCTGAACCGGAATAGGAGAGGTGGAAGACTGCATCTCTGAAACCCTACCGGAATAGGAGAGGTGGAAGACTGCATCTCTGACATCCTACCGGAATAGGAGAGGTGGAAGACTGCATCTCTGAAACCCTACCGGAATAGGAGAGGTGGAAGACTGCATCTCTGAAATCCTACCGGAATAGGAGAGGTGGAAGACTGCATCTCTGAAACCCTACCGGAATAGGAGAGGTGGAAGACTGCATCTCTGAAACCCTACCGGAATAGGAGAGGTGGAAGACTGCATCTCTGAAATCCTACCGGAATAGGAGAGGTGGAAGACTGCATCTCTGAGATCCTACCGGAATAGGAGAGGTGGAAGACTGCATCTCTGAGATCCTACCGGAATAGGAGAGGTGGAAGACTGCATCTCTGAGATCCTACCGGAATAGGAGAGGTGGAAGACTGCATCTCTGAAATCCTACCGGAATAGGAGAGGTGGAAGACTGCATCTCTGAAAGGAACCGGAATAGGAGAGGTGGAAGACTGCATCTCTGAAACCGGAATAGGAGAGGTGGAAGACTGCATCTCTGAAACCCTACCGGAATAGGGGAGGTGGAAGACTGCATCTCTGAGATCCTACCGGAATAGGAGAGGTGGAAGACTGCATCTCTGAAGTCCTACCGGAATAGGAGAGGTGGAAGACTGCATCTCTGAAAGGAACCGGAATAGGAGAGGTGGAAGACTGCATCTCTGAAGTCCTACCGGAATAGGAGAGGTGGAAGACTGCATCTCTGAAACCCTACCGGAATAGGAGAGGTGGAAGACTGCATCTCTGAAACCCTACCGGAATAGGAGAGGTGGAAGACTGCATCTCTGAAACCCTACCGGAATAGGAGAGGTGGAAGACTGCATCTCTGAAACCCTACCGGAATAGGAGAGGTGGAAGACTGCATCTCTGAAACCCTACCGGAATAGGAGAGGTGGAAGACATAACATTTGTAATACAATAAATCATTGTCTTCGTGTAAGTACTCAATTGGGGAAGTTTCATGGTGATAAAAATCTAATATAGGTATTGTTGTAATCTAAATACGGGACCCTCGTCTGGGTTGACAGACAGGTGGTGTGTGACAATCCTGTTGAAGTATTACTTTGGTACGGCGACTGCGGCGGCGGCCGGCGGGTACCCGGGAGAACAAATTAACGAGACACGAGACAGTATCACGCTAGGGTTCACAAAGTTTATTACACAAACATGAAACATATATAGTGCTGGATCATAATGACGTAACAATAAGATATGAGACAGAAGAACGTGCCTACTGCAGCAAGGCTGACCTTGCTGTCGCCTAGATGTCTCTCGTAGCCTATCTATAAAGAATGCTACAGTACCGGCAGTACACAATACATATCAAGTACACTGTATCTCAAGTTCAAGTACATAGACTAAGATGTACTGTGCATGGGCTAATATCACAACAGGTATGGTTTTGCACATATTCATAATTAACGTTCTAATTTTGGAGCTCTGGCTCATGGACTAAAAAACAAAAAGAACTGAACCAGTTCCCATTGGGAACAAACCGGTGGAAAAGGGGCCTGAGTGTGTATAAACTATAAATGAACCCTTGTACACTCTCAAAGTTGAGTTAACCGTATCTGTTTACCGTAAGTGTTAGTTGTTGCACTATATAGCACTTTCTAAGCTTGTTTGATATTATACAGTATGACATGGCATAATATAATTACATTTACAAGTTGACTCCAGAAAAGCTAAGCCTTTCTTTTGCTGAATTGGCAGTCCTGTTGTTCGCATTTGCAAACACGAGGGGGAAATGGTTTCAAATATTCTCGTAGTGAGAGTAAAGGTTCACTGGAGGTTACTCTATTACACAATCACACTGTTGGAAGCAAGAATCCCATCTTGGATCGATGTGTGCAGTACGGAATGATATGTCAAGGAATTATTCTGTTACAAGAATATACTCGGCTGCCCTGAATCTGCCTCTCAATTAGCCTCATATAAATTACTGGCCTGGTGGCCACGATATTTTAATAAGCAAAACATGCAGTATAACTACATGACATGCTGCATCTTGTCCCATAATTAGGTCACTACTATCCCTCTGTCCCCAAGGAGCTCAGCATATAGGATCATGAATAGAGTTGTTTACTTTCTCCCTGGATGTCTATCAGTGCACCTTAAATAATAGGAATCCAGTGCTGGGTATAGAATTACCATACATCCACCTGGTAACCTGTGTGGAAGTACCTGCTCCGGCTGGGCTAAACCCTTCTTCCTCTCCTCACGCGTCTCTTCCGTCAACCAAGGACTGTCTAAAGAGGACGAGACGTGAAGACAACATGGCGTCGTACGGGCGACGCCATGTTGCTTATGGTGCTCCATGGAAGGAAAGAAACATGCGCAATGGGCTATATGCAGCCAACACTTCCGCGTTCAGCTTCCTTGGTCTCAACTGCGCATGTTTCATTCCTTCCATGGAGCACCATGGAGCAACATGGCGTCGCCCGTACGGTCTTCGCGTCTCGTCCTCTTTAGACAGTCCTTGCCGTCAACCAGGAAGGGGCGCGTGAGGGTAGTGCTTTTAAATTTTTTGCCCAGATCAACAACCCGCTCCTGCCCCCACCCAAGAATATCCGTACCCGCGCACTACAAGCTCTCATGCACTTAGTATTGAGTAATGTGTTGTGTTGTATGCCCCCCCCCCCCCACCCTCTCTGTCAAACACCCCCACCCCCCCCCACCTGCAACCCTCCCCCCCCCAAGAAAGATGTATGTGGCGCTGCCCTGCGGCGACACGGGCATGGATCACGCTTGCATGCGGGTCCTTGTCTGAGACAAATTTCTTCCTCGGGAGACAAAATAAAGCTACCTTGAACCTTGAACCTTGAACCTTGGTACTCTCAAAGAAACACATGGCAGGAAAGAGAAGGGGTTCTCATCAAGCCTCGTTGGAATAAGCAGTACAGTGTTCAACGTAAACTATATGAGATAGGTATAAAAGTTGGAAATTACTCAGCGGGCCCTAAATATGTCAGTACAGATTTAGATATGTTATACTTAAAGAGTATGGCTTGTAAATGGAAGATACAGTGTTTGAAAAATATGAATAGCGAGTATAACGACTTGTGTCCCAATTTTTCAAACCACCTTAGGCTGTAGCACTTGACCTAGTTCAATATGAGGACCATGCAGACTTAACTTGGTCATTTGTTCTAATGTTTTTGTTACTTTTTTTTCTCTTCTCTTTATATTTTTATCCCACGATTTTTGAACCCCATTTTCTTCACCTGTGGTGCCAAAGCCTATAGGCTGTAATCCTGGGTGCTATACTCTCCCTCTGCCACCTTGGGGAGAGCCCTGAACTGAGCTCATGCTTCTTTCAATGCATGAGGAGTGAGCAGGCCGCTTCTTATCTCAACACATCTGACAGGGGGGTGGAGTTTCCCCGGTGGGACGTAGCGCGTGGAAGGAACACGTAATTCCAACCAGTTCCTTTCCCCTCTAGAGACCAGGATTACTGCATGTTTTTATGAGGGTACCTCCTACCCTAGGGGACACGGGGGAGACCATGTAAACTCCACAAAGGCCCTTTCACCAACCCCACCTAGGGTATGGGCGCTGATGACACGGAGGAGAGAACACAGGAGAGACATAGGCTAGGTTCATTGTTTACCATGGTATCCTGTAGTTTCAATGTACAGATTATTATTTTCATAATAATATTGTTTAGACTGGCTCGGTTCTTGGTTTACTCTTTGTTACGTGTACTGCCATTCAGGCATAATTAATTGCATTTTTATAGCGCTTTTCCAAGTGCTCAAAGCGCTTTACAATGGTTCATTCATTCACACATTGGGAGATGAAGCGGCGAACAGTCGACGCCAGCGTCCTCACTTCCCACATTCACACACCAATGGTGGCAAGCTACTGTAACACCGACCGACTCATTGGAGGCAATGTAGGGTTCAGTGTCTTGCCCAAGGACACTTCGACATGTAGACAGGAGGAGCCGGGATTCGAACCGCCGACCCAGGGATCATTGGACGACCTGCTCTACCTCCTGAGCCACAGCCTCCCGCTTGTGTGTGCCTGTACCACCCTATAGTTTACTGAGGCACACTATGTCTCTGCATTTGATGTATGTGTTTACCTCGCTCTGGTTAAGAGCGTCTGCTAAATGCCTAAATTGTAAATTATGTCTGCCTGTCTGGGCGTCTATTTCATGCACGTAACCTTAAAATAAATATTGTATCAATATATGACACTTATTCATGGTCAGTCAGCTAAATAAATACATGGTCAGTCAGCTAAATAAATACATGGTCAGTCACCCAAAAAATGACAAATAGAAAAACACTCACGACAGAGCCAAAAAAGGAAAACTGAAATGTGGTTGTTTATCATCCTTCAGTTTGAGATATTGTACCTGTTTAATATTTTCTGGAATATGCTAACTGGATTTTTGTTTTGGACTCCACTGAGAATCCCACATAACTGTTGGAGCTCATCTTTTTTTCTTCTTTTTTTTTCTCTAACACAACAGCTTTTTATACAATTTCTATTTATGAAAGAGACAGATCAATTTGAATAATGAGGTGAAAAGTGCTGGGGGGTTTTATCCTTAATTTGGAGGGAACACTTTCTCTCAAGTTCACTGTGAGGGAGGAATTCATGGTCGGTGATAGCTGCGTCTTCAAGCCATCTTAACCCATTCTGGACTGAGGTCGATTAAAAAAAGACATTTTTCTGAAAACGCCATGTTTCTATGTCAGTGGTGCTCAACCTTTTTCATGTCAAGGACCCCCAGAATTATCTCTATTGGGCCACGGACCCCCATCTCAAAATATGTAGTTCCAGGGACCCCCCAGAAGCCAATATTTTAGTTAAAAATCACACCCGTGTGAACTGAGTGGTGTAAGGTCTTATATAGACTGATCAGCTGTGGTCTGACGTAATGTCTGACGTAATGAAATCACACCCGTGTGAACTGGGTGACCATAGCAACCGTGCTCATTTTTTGAGCACAGACAGACAGACAGACAGACTAACAAAGCTAGTTGTAGGAGTGGTTTACACCACTCAAAAATGTTCGCTCTGAAATATATATATATTATGTGATTTGCACCACATTTTCACGATTTTTCAAAAATAGCAGACCTACAAGCTCATAGCGCGCCACTCGGTGGCGCGCTATGAGCTTGTAGATCTGCTATAGTTCAATAGCTAAAGTATAACATAATGCTTGAAACACCAACAGGGGTTCCCGCCCAAAATGAGTTAAAAATGAAAAATGAGACATTTATGGACTTGTATTGTTAAGGTGTGTCACTGGTGCAGTTCTCCAGATGTGAATCCATTGTGGAAAAAAAGCAACAAACCGTGTATGGAATAGCAAGTAGTAAAGTAAACAGTGATGTGTAGAACCATGCCTGTAATCCAAGGCTAAACCAGGAATGTTAGCAGCTCACCACACATTCAGTGTATTTGGATTCACCTCGAAAGAAATCTATCATCTCGGCAATGCAGAAGTGATTTATTTATATATTATTTTGCTCTTTATTTATTTATATGTGGGTTTTAAATACCATCCAGGTCTGTTCCACATTCCTCTTGTCTCGTCTCTAATAGGCATGGATGCAAAGGAGTTCACAGTCTTTGAATCATAGATCCAAACGATGCACCTTTTGCATATTTACTGCTCTCAAAGGGAGTTCATAGACAGCCAGCCCGTGCAGACTAGCAGTAAAAAATCACACCCGTGTGAAGTGAGGGGCGCTCTTACCTCTTATCATCATACATCATCATACACCATCTCATTCCGGCCAATCACCTCACTTTTCCGTCTTCACTGGGGCGGCGGTGGCTCAGGGGTGCCTGGATGGTAACCGCAAGGTTGCCAGTTCAAACCCGGGCTCCCCCAGAGTTACTGTCGAAGTGTCCTTGAGCAAGACACTGAACCCCTAATTGCTCCCGATGTGCTAGTTGGTGCCTTGCATGGTTTCCGCTGCCATCGGTGTATGAATGTGTGTGTGAATGGGTGAATGTAATGCACAATCTCTGTAAAGCGCCTTGGATAAAGGCGCTATATAAATGCACCATTTATCTGTCCTCACTTTCTATCCTCAATATGTACTTTGCTCAGCCAATCAAATCCTCGCTATGATTCACACAAACACACAAAGCTGGACTAGCGCCCCTCAAAAATATATTTCGTAATCCAGTATGACAAACCTTTATAGCCTAAATTAATGTCTTAGATACCTATTTTTAACCAGTGGTCCTTGAGGGGATTCCAGGTGGTCCCCAGCTAAATGATGGAGGGTTGATAACCAAATGGACCCTTGGTAGATCTTTAACTATTGAGAGCGTGAAATGAAACCAAATGAATTAAATTATTGTTAAACATCTGCATTACTTAATTTACAATATGTCTACACAATTAGAGAATGTAGAATAATGTTATTTTGATTAATGTTTGCCTGTTATCTGTCCTATGGTACCACATCAATACAGCATGTGGACACAATCTTATCCAGCGACAACAAAATATTGTGTTTGGGGTTTGAGAGGCTAAATCTCATCAAATGGTGGTCCGTAGCTCAAATGCCAAATACATTGGCATTTGAGAAATTGACATGAAAAGGGTTGAAAACCACTGTCTTGTCTAGTTATCTTTTAGTTTAGCAAAACCTTAGTTGCCACCGTGCACCGACCTCGCTGCTGAAGGAACTCACTCATCTACAGTATACCAAATATGGTTGCTGCAGTTGGTTTGGTCAAATTCAAAACAAGCTGGTTCACTCAACATCCTGCATTCGTACAATATTTTACAATAAATGCAAGACTTTTTAATAACTTCAAACCAATAAGGCAGGCATGACGCCAACCGCCAGACCTTGAGGCTCGTGAGCTAGGCGAGCGACTACCGGCTAAGGTTTGAATTAACACTTGTCTTACGAGTGATTCAGATTGCAGTTTCCAGAAGTAGTTTGGGGAGAAATCTATCTATCTGTCTGTCTGTCTGTCTGTCTGTCTGTCTGTCTGTCTGTATGTGTCTATATGTGTCTGTCTGTCTGTCTGTCTGTCTGTCTGTCTGTCTGTCTGTCTGTCTGTCTCTTTTGTAAAATTACCTGTAAAAATCTATAACAACATTATTTGCTTACGGTATTTCATAAACTACAAATATATATAAGTAAACTCCCTCTTTCCAATGGTTGTGTATGTGTGGTGCATGTGATGACATTGTTTTTGCAATTGTGCAATGGGGGGAATATCATAAAGGATGCTGTTCGTTAATTCCTCATGTCAATTATGTTGGTACAGGGCCAGACTGGGAATACAAATCAGGCCAGGAATATAAATGACAGAGGCCCCATGTCTGTCCAAAATGGCATAACAATATTTAAGTAGTTAGAGCAGTCAGCCAAAGTGCAATCACCCTAGCCTGGCTAATAAGCCAGACTAATATCACACTAGTCTATAAAAGTATACAAAGTATAAGTAAGTATGTGAGTAAGTGAGTGACGACTCATCAACAACATGCAATATAAATTTGCCGTGACTAACGTTGAATCTATGATATATGGCATGTTGTTTTTTTTTTTAATAGACCCCTCCCACTAAATGTGAAACAAATTACAGTCAAATGGTATGGAATATCAAAGAGCTGTTTCACACTCGTCACATGACTCAGTTTCTCCAATAAGCAGTGAAGTTTAGGTGCAAAATGCCTAAATATGAACCGTCAAGACTGACACATATGAGTGTCAGTCATCATGCCTTTCAAACATAAAAGTAGCAGTAAGAAAAGACAGAACAGAAGGAGAAGGTATTAAAGAACCCTAAATTAGATTCCTTTTTTGTAGCAGCAGCAATTTGGCACTTTGGTTGGCCTCAGCAGCACTCAGTGGTGTGACGTAACTAAGCACATTTACTTAAGTACAGTACTTAAGGCCTGACCTCGAAATTTTTAAAAAATCTTCTAAATCCTCCAGTTTTCTGAAATAAATATTTTCACGATTTTTCAAAAATAGCAGACCTACAAGCTCGTAGCGCGCCACTCGCGCTATGAGCTTGTAGATCTGCTATTTTTCAATAGCTTTGATTGATTGATTGATTGAAGAATTTATTAACAGTTTGCAGAATTACAGTACATTTCAAGCACAAACTCAATACAAAGGCTGTTAACTGTGAGTGGACGACCCAATTAAGCATTACACTTGTTTCCAATAGGGTCCACCATGTTCAAATCATCAAAACATTTAGAGACGTACAAATAGACAGAACAGGAATTCATCATAAAGGAGGTAAAAAGGGAAAAGAAACATATACAGTGAGGGAAAAAAGGGGTGGGCGGTGGGGGGATTCACGTTATAACATAATGTTTAAAACACCAAAAGGGGTTCCCGTACAATTTGGAAGTATTTATACTTTACTTGAGTATTTCCAATTTCCTATACTTTTACTTCTACTACATCTCAGAGACGAATATTGTACTTTTACTCCACTATACATTTATTTGAAAACTTTAGTTACTATAGTTACTTTGTAGATTTTGATTATTATTACAAAACATACATTAACTACTTCAGCCCTATAATACATTTCAGTCATTTGAAAATAGACGATCTACTCTTGTAGATCTGCTATTTAATTATTTATTTTTTAAACTTGATATGAGGGATTATGCACTGTTAGGCCTCACTCAGACCTTTAAAACATTGATGCATGCTTGTTGTATGAATGTTGTGAGTGTCATGGCCGCCCCAATGCATTTCCAATGGAAGTCACATGGTTTGTAGTCCACATTTTGGACTACAAGCTGTTGTATGGCTTTCGGCTGTGTTTCGACTGCGCCCCTCCCCCTCATACAACACAAATGTTGTGTCAAACCATGTGACTCCCATTGGAAATGCATTGGTGCGGCCATGACACTACACAACATTCATCCAACAAGCATACAGCAATGCAATAAAGGTCTGAGTGAGGCCTTAGGCTGAGCTCACACCTTTAATGCAATTCTCGTGCTCGTTGGATCAATGCTGTGTTGTGTCATGGCCGCCCAATGTATTTCCAATGGAGGTCACATGGTTTGACACAACATTGTGTTGTGTGAGGGGGAGGGGCGCACGACTGCGCCCCTCCCCCTCACACAACACAATGTTGGGTCAAACCATGTGACCTCCATTGGAAATGCATTGGGCCGCTGGGCGGCCATGACACAACACCCAACGAGCACAGAGCATTGCATTAACCGTGTGAGTGCACCCTTATGCACCGACAGACGGGTGTGCAGGCTGGCTGGGTGGTGTGTGATAATCCAGTTGAATTATTCCTTTGGTACGGCGACTGCGGCGGCGGGCCCGGGAGAACAATAACGCGACACGAGACAGTATCACGCTAAAGGTTCACAAAGTTTATTACACAAATAGGAACATATATAGTGCTGGATCATAATGACGTGACAATAAGATATGAGACAAAGTACCGTGACTAATGCAGCAAGGCTGACCTTGCTGGCGCTGAGATGTCTCTCGTAGCCTATCTATAAAGTATGCTACAGTACAGGCAGTACACAATACATATCAAGTACACTGTTTCTCAAGTTTAAGTACACAGACTTAGATGTACATGGGCAACTCATAACATAACATGCACAATGAGTACTTTCTAGTACTTTTGGTACTTTAAGTACCGATACTTTTGTACTTTTACATTTTTAAGTACATTTTGAATTCCGGACTTTTACGTGTAACAGAGTATTTCTATATTGCAGTATTGATACTTTTACTTAAAGGAGCATTCAGTGATTTGGGTGATTTGGAAAAATACCCGGTCCACCCGGTAACAAGATGTGCACATGCACACGCTCTACAGTGGGGGAAGTACAACAGACCAACAGCACGTGCACCAAGGCCCGCCCCACTCGATCATGATTGGAGGAAGGCTCCTCTCATCCTGATTGGATGAAGGCTTTGCCACCCAAAGCCCAAACCGAAACTAGGGTTTTTTGACCCCAGGGGCTCACTGGGGACAGGGAGGTACTCCTTATATGGTCAGCACACTTTATAGTAGGGAGGATTATCCAAAAAAGAAGTGATATTTGAATTAAGTGAAATCACTGAATATACCTTTAAGACTTAAAACATTTGAGTACTTTTTCCATCACTGGCAGCACTGCCATCAATGGTGTGGCAACAACCATGCGGCAAGCTAGAATCTAGATTAGACATTTAGTCAGTCCTAATTACGTTATGTTATTTATTAACATGGTGGATGCATTTCAGAATGTTATCTCTGTATCTCATTAGTTTAATTTTTTTTGATTGGGGCCCCCCTGTTTACAGTATGTCCCAGGGCCAGGACTCCCTTAAGGGATTTAATGTCAATCTTTTCTGACAGGTTTTCTAAAGAAAAATAATAATAATAATAAAAAAATAATAATAATAATAAAACAAAATATTTAAAAAGTCACCATTTGATAGATACATACATGGTCCTGATAGCTGTCTTTTTGACCTCTCTACTTTCCCAATACAATAGCACAATAACGAATAAAGGAAATCAACTAGGTGCTCAATTGAGGTGCAGAACAAGTGTAAAAAGTCGGCTGGTGCTTCAAAGATCAAAGAGACTGAAATGCTGAAGAAAAGGCGGCGTTCCGAGCACTCAAAGAAGTAAAAAACGAGGAGGGTGGATATAAAATCAAGGTACTTTATTAATAATGTTAAAACGGCAACATGTTTCGACTCACAAAGGAGTCTTCATCAGGACAAGTATAAGGGCAAGTATATGCATTATACTTGTCCTGATGAAGACTCCTAATGTGTGTGCGTGAGTGCGTATGTGCATGCGTGCGTGTGCTTCATAACTAAGTAGCATTATGCACTAGGGCACATCGTAAAGAATAAATTCCCATAGATCAACATCAATCAACATGCAAATTGAACACAAGACTGTATTGATTCCAGTGAACCAAGGATTATAAATTATATTAAATAAATTAGACTAAATAGTTCAGTATGTAAGTCCACTGAATCCCTAGGAAATGGTTAAAGATGGAGTGCCACGATTTTTTTCCACCCTAAAATATGATCATCAGGTATTATTATAATATAAGGAGGAAGAACATTTTCCAAAAAGTGTACAGTATTTGTTAAAATCATGCTTTTATGTGCACACGCCCACCAGTTCATTAAGTATGCCTGGTTTGCCTGGTGGGTGGTGAACCCACCAGGCAAACCAGGCAAACCCTAAATACAAAGTTAATACACCATTGCACATAAAAACGACTCCGGGGTGTCTAATAAAGTACTGTCACCTCATAGACATGAAAAACTGGAAAAAATACAAAAATTGTGGCACAGATATCAATCCGCCAAAGGTATGCAAATCACATTGTGTTAGGCTAAATGCTTAAGAAAACACAAGTGAGAGAGAGAGAGAGAGAGAGAGAGAGAGAGAGAGAGAGAGAGAGAGAGAGAGAGAGATGTAAAGAAGTGGGCAAAGTCATTTTACTTGCAAGCTCTATCATTCATATATAGTGTAAATAAATGGGGCTCATAGAGGGAGAACTAGCAGGTAGAAAAAACTAAGGAAAAATAAACAAATATCTTACATTTATACATGTTGCATAAAAGAAGTAGCAGCTGAGGTTAGACATAAGTGCAAGTATATATCAATGTGGGGTCCTTGGCACGGAAAGGTTGCAGGAGAACCACTGATGTACAGCACTGGAATAGTATGTCTTATACAGGGCTGGGCAACTTTGACGATGGAGAGGGCCACTATATTTACACACTCACTCCAGAGGGCCGCATTGCATATTACTGTCGTAGCAAAAATAGCCGATCTACAAGCTCAAAACGCGTCGCGTTGCGACGCATTTTGAGCTTGTAAATCAGCTATTTATATATATTTGAATTGAAATACTGAATTATTTTTTGCTTTTCTTTTTATTAGAAACCTGAAAAGTAACCTTTTTATTGATTTTCAAATGGATTTAGTTTTAGTTGTGATAACTTTATGAACTAAATACAAATTGTACACAAAAAGACAATACTACTAATACTAGTCGTTAGGTACTAGTCATTAAGTATAATTAAAGCAGGTCATGTTTGCATGTTTGGAATTGCAACAGCTGAAATCAATACTATATCAGTATTCTGATATTACGTACCTGCGGGCCGCATTAAGTGAAGGTGGGGGCCGCATGTGGCCCCCGGGCCGCCAGTTGCCCAACCCTGTCTTATGTGCTAGTTGTGAGAGAGAGAGAGAGAGAGAGAGAGAGAGAGAGAGAGAGAGAGAGAGAGAGAGAGAGAGAGAGAGAGAGAGAGAGAGAGAGAGAGAGAGAGAGAGAGAGAGAGAGAGAGAGAGAGAGAGAGAGAGAGAGAGAGAGAGAGAGAGAGAGAGAGAGAGAGAGAGGGAGAGAGGGAGAGAGAGAGAGAGAGAGAGAGAGAGAGGTGCTAGTTGTGAGAGAGAGAGAGAGAGAGAGAGAGAGAGGTGCTAGTTGTGAGAGAGAGAGAGAGAGAGAGAGAGAGAGAGAGAGAGAGAGAGAGAGAGAGAGAGAGACATGACAGACCAGGCAGACAGATTGGAGGCACATGCAGACAGACTTCTAGAGAGAATAATGAGGGCATAGAGTCTGTTAGAAGTGCTTTCATGGCATGTGACCTGACCTGTCATACTGTATGATATGCCATGCGTCCATCAGACCCTGCCTTACATCATTCCTAATTATACTGTTCTCTCGCAAATTGAGTTTTAGATTTTTAGAAGAGAGATATAGAGAAACTTGCTTGACAAGGACACCTATGGGTTTTGCAAGATATCGCAGGATACCATAATATATAGCCCATGTTCTAGTATAGAGAAATACCCTTTTCTGTCTTCTTTATGAATGCTTTATTCTTGGGCTCTTTATCCTTAATGGTGAAATAATTTGAAAATCTTTTACTCAAAACTGTACTCTGAATAATTTCACTTTTTAAGCTTTTAAAAAAAGATCTCCCCTGCATATGAGATGTACACAATTTCAACCCATCACTATTCCATAGTTTAACTTCCAAAACTGAAACACATCTAACTTTTTTACGTGTTTGAAAAATAAATAGTTAGTTTATTGATAATACGTATTTTTTTATGATCAATACATCATCATCGAGTTGTGAGCTACTCAAGCCCACACTGTTTCTTCAGGAACAGTATTGTAGTTGCGGGCTCGAGTACCGAGTCCACTATTGTTATGGTAATTATTTCCAGGGCCGTTTGCCCTCTGGACTGTGACATACTGTATTGATATGGGCTAAGGGTCAACGGACCTACGCCCCCTCTGGACTGTGACATACTGTATTGATATGGGCTAAGGGTCAACGGACCTTCTGGACTGTGACATACTGTATTGATATGGGCTAAGGGTCAACGGACCTACGCCCCCTCTGGACTGTGACATACTGTATTGATATGGGCTAAGGGTCAACGGACCTACGCCTCCGACACAACACTGTCATTATGACTCAGACATAACCATATGTGACCAGATTTGACTGAGAGCTGGCCATCGCGCAAATTCCAGCTTTTCACCAGAGGAGAATAACTTTTCACATACTAGAGCATGTCTGAAATAAGTGTCAAGAGCTGAAATCTGAAAGCTAAATATGAAATAAATGCTTAAACATGTAGCTAGGTGTAATGTTAGAGACCACACAGAAGTGAACCTTTCAAGCCTGTTTTCTCAACTCGCTGTTTTCTGCAAGACATTACTCTATAAGCCATATCTCCAAAACTGGTGGGTCAAACTGAACAACCAATATGTCAATTTGAAGCTATGATTCCCTGCAACAAACAAAAATTCAAAAAAATCCAATGGCAGTCCCTCAGTCACATTTGGTTACATATATAGAGGCCAGTCGGTGGCCTGTCACTGTGACTCAGACACATAACCCAACACATGCCCATATATGGCCATAATATAGCCTACTGTTCAGGGATCTCAATATATGGGCTTAAAAAGGACAAGGAATGACATGATCAGTTGGATCACGTACCAGAACCTCTGTAGAAAACGTCTGGTCCAATTTACCAGCTCAAAGAAACTACCGGTAAGCAACATAGCCTTTAGGCTTCTAGCCCATTTATGAATTCATGTATAAATCCACACTCTACTCCACTATCATTGACAAGAAAACATTTCATGAAGATGAGTCATTTGTTTGAGTCATCTTTTTCAATGAACACATGTTGTCAATGCATTTTGGTCTCCTTTCATTTATGCTCTGAAGTTAAACAATCCAGCACGTCTTTAGAACACTTGACAGTTTGTGAGATGAATAAATAAAGGCACACATTCTTTTATCCATGCATATCCCTGCAGAACTGTCTAGCGACAGCTGTGGATATTTAACCGTTCTCCTCAAACAGAATTATTTCAGTTCTGCTCTAACCCACTCCCTGTCTTCATTACTATTGCATGGCCCACGGCCACTGTTACTCATCAAGACTGCATTACATTATTTACAAACTGGAAACAATTTGAGGGGGGCACTGTGTTACAGGACTGGGGAGACACCATTAAAACCCAGACCCTGAATTATGAATGAATAGCCCATGTCATTTAGCATGCGGTATTACATCCGGCCGGCACCTTTGGCACGCTCAAGGTGTATTTAAGGGACCTGCCCTTTTCTCCAAGCTTTCATTTGTTTTAGAAGAGGGTAAGTGGACAGATCTAGGACAAGCGTTTCTCTACTGTACAACTTGACTCACTTGTGCATGGGGGGAGGCATCGGGCAAAGGAATACAGCAGAGGAATTCATTGGTATGTATGGGATAAGGGCAGGCATACAGTGCTGCCGCTGCACGGAGTTTAAAGTGAGACTCGGCAGACAGATAGACAGACAGACGGACTCAACTGTTGACTAACTCGAGAGAGTGTCAGTCAGATTCACTAATCTATACATATAGAAATCACACCCGTGTGAAGTGAGGGGCGCTCGCTCTTATCATCTATCATTAGGTGATGTAATGATGATGTAAAACAAACGGTGTCAATGAATTTCTCTTCATTGTCAATGGCGTTTTTAAAACAAACATTGACCTAAACAAAAATAGCAGGTCTACCAAAAATAGCAGACCTACAAGCTTGTAGCGTGCCACTCGGTGGCGCGCTATGAGCTTGTAGATCTGCTATTTTTCAATAGCTAAATTATAACATAATATTTAAAACACCAAAAGGGGTTCCCGCCCAAAATGGGTTAAAGTGAGACTCGGCAGACGGATAGACAGACAGACGGACTCAACTGTTGACTAACTCGAGAGAGAGAGAGTGTCAGTCAGATTCACTAATCTATAAATATAAAAATCACACCCGTGTGAAGTGAGGGGCGCTCTTATCATCTATCATTAGGTGATGTAATGATGATGTAAAACAAACGGTGTCAAAACAAACATTAATTTCTCTTCATTGTCAATGGCGTATTTTAAAACAAACATTGACCTAAACACAAACATTGAACCTGTATATAGGAGGGGCTAGCGCCCCTCAAATAGCAAAGGGGTTACTTTATTTGTGTATTTAGTCGGGACAATGTATATTAATGAACATTACATTAAAAATGCAGTGTAAATATACCAGATTTAGCAAAACATGCAAATTTATGATCATTTTGTATGCAGTATAGTCTGATTTCTGTTATGCCACGGTATTAATTTGCATTTGTATGTTTAAGGTAGGCTACCAGGGTTTTGATGATTGCTCCAACAGTTGTTGACTTTGCTGTTGTTATTGTTCTATATGAGTTCATTGGTCAATATATTCAGAACTAAATAAGATAAAACTAGCAGTATTATGTCAGATTTGTATTCGAAATGGTGAAAAATGAAGTTTTTTAGAGAGAGGACGATTGATATCTGTAGAAACATTTTTGTAGATAAGACACAGCTAGCATATCACTTTTCAATGTTAAACATTTTGACCTTTCATTTTAAAAAACCCCACGAGTCTGATTGGGGTCTTACATTTTTCAGCCCCCTCGCCCTTGAATCAGATTCATCACACCAGAAGCTTCTTCTTCTTTTGTGTAACGTCAGAGGTCCAACTTAGTGTCGTGGAGCCACGCCTGCATCTCTGGTCCCAGGTCAAAGAGGCTGGCATGGTAGATGATATGGTTGGCGGTCTGCTCAGGGTCACCGCACTCGCATGCCGCACCAGAAGTTGCTAATTGTCTGCGCCTGTCCGGAAGGTGGGGATTTTGTTTTCGTCCCTGTGTGGGTGTGTCTTTCTGGGGCCGCCACATTTGCTATGTGCAGCTGCAGCGTATGGCAATGTTTGTTGCAGAAACTTTGTTTCTTTGTTTTTTGTTTTACCACATGATGGCAGCTTAAGACTTAACTTAAGACCTGGAGGCGTGGTCAATGCTGTTTGGCCACTCAGAATAGCCAAATGGCATTGATCACGCCTCCAGGTCTTAAGTTAAGTAATAAGACCTGGTACTTAAGACACGCATAATACTGCCCTAAGTGCCAATGCTCTCGGGAGTCGGGACTCAAGTGACATTGAATGTGAAATTGGGTTTATGACCTTCCATACTGTTTTCCAGTAATTGGCTTCCAAAATTTGTGGGAGGGCACAAAAAAAGGCAGAATCCCATTTTGAATCACATGTTGAGGGGCCTCACACATCCAAAAGCACTTTAACTTTCTGGCATGCCACACGTTCAATACATTGATTGCACTGCAGCCTATGTCGTAAATGCTCTTTCTTTTGTATAAGTAACATCGGCATTATAGTCACTCAGAGCCATTTCACTGTAGCAGACACCTGGAAAGAAGCATTCTACAACAGCCATGACCCATTGCCATTGGAGCAGCTGCATTCTACAACAGCCATGACCCATTGCCATTGGAGCAACTGCATTCTAACGAGCACGTCCAGTGGTGAAAAGCAACTAATCACATTCACTTACTGTATAGTACAATCAGCACTAGCTGACATACTTCACGATTCCTTCAATATCAATCTCCTCTTAAAAGACTCCCCTCTAGGCCTACTTTCAAACCAACTGCCCACGTGTGCTTTTCTTCAGAATCACACCCCTGACTGGCTGCTCAGATCGTATCCATCAGAGGGGAGAGACTTTGTAAGGAAGAAGTGCAGCATACATAAACTCTGTCAGGTCTGTATAGTAATGATGTCACGCACGCACGCACGCACGCACGCACGCACGCACGCACGCACGCACGCACGCACGCACGCACGCACGCAGGCACGCAGGCACGCAGGCACGCACGCACGCACGCACAGTCACACGCACATGCACGCACAGTCACACACACATGCACGCATGCACGCACGCACGCACAGGCACAACATGTGTAGGGAAAGAGCAGTCACTGGAAGGAATTATAACATGCATGAAAGATGCCCCCGAGATATTGCTCTCAAATTGTATTTGCATGTTCTCTCATTGAAGTGTAACTCATTCATTGATGTGGAGAATGTCATTTTCCTCCTGATTGGAGGTATATTCCATCATTTTGTAAAGGCAGTTCAACCAGTATTTCTTGAGTATTTAATCATACGTCATATAGTTAGCATTTGACTAATTGTTCTCTACGTGGCAACTGTATAAATGAGGAGTGACGGTGCATCATCTCCATAGAGACTGCCTCGTTCATGCATTCCGGGTATCGTCGTTCACGCTGTTTAAAAAAGGAACCCCAGCGCACCAAAAAAAGCCTTGTGGGGAAACTGTGAGTCAACTGGGCGTTGCAGACATTTGGGGAATTGTTAGAGAAACGTAATCGCTGTCTCAGCATGCGGACAAGGACGGCACCAGAGCCAGAAATCAAGCAGGCCTCTCCCAGTCTTAAAGTACATACTAGCGGGCACCAGCCTACTCAAGGACCATGCGAGTCGGAAGATAAGAACGATGCAAGTTGGGAATGTACGTCCCATCAGTTTATACAATACCCATTGTACAGAGTACCTGTTGAAAAGAAAAGGTCTGCACAACAGCTTTGCCCCGACAAGAATATCATTGGTACAAAGGTAGATCAAGTGCAACGTTTCAGCCAAACAATTTGTCCTTCCACAGGTGAACTGAATTAAGGACCACAGAACATGACCAGAGTGACATTACAGGGTGAAAAAATATTGTTTATATATAATATGTCACTCTGTGATTCAATGTTGGCGCTGTAATATGTCACTGATTCAAAAATCACACCCGTGTGAAGTGAGGGGCGCTATCATATTAAAGTCTAACTCATGTTGATTAGGTGATGTAATGGTGATGTAAAACAAACGGTGTCAACACAAACATTAAACGCCATAAACAATAAAGAGACAATAGGACGTACATTTTCCCTTTATTGTCAATGCGTTTACTAAACAGACTTTGAACTAAAGACAAACATTAAACCTGTGTATAGGAGGGGCTAGCGCCCCTCAAAAATCATACCCATGTATGCCCCAGTGGGGGGCGCTCTTATCATCATACATCATCACTTCCGGCCAATCACAATAGGCGTCCTCACTTTTCTTTCCTCACATTTTATCCTCAATACGTACATTGCTCAGCCAATCAAATCATCAATATGGGGTGCTCAGCCAATCAAATCATCGCTATGGAGTACACACATCAAATACAGCCACCCAGGAGCTGTGACTAAGGAACATGTAAAATGCAAAATAATGATTAATATCCATTTCACTTGAAATGAAAATGTATGTCGTGGGAGGACAAGTTCTAGCACTGGAATAATAATTGTCTAGCTACCATTATCAAATAAAACGCCCATGGTATTATAAGCCCGCATGGAGCCTGAAGAGGAACTCAAGTATGCCTAGTCTCACACAACTATGGGACACAGCTTGAAAGTCACCATGCTTGCTGCGTGGGAGGCAGGCACATGTTTTCCACAGCAGCACCATGGTGCGCGCTGGGCTCTCTCATCATAGCTCCGGTGGTTCAAAACACAGTGAGCTACTGTTGCAGTCACATCTGGGCTATACAGAGAGAGAGAGAGAGGATGGGGGGAGGAACGCTGCCTTCCAGGGCACAGATTCAGAGGGAGGGTGGGGCCCCGTGAAGTGTGGCACGTTCAGCATTGTAGGATCTGTTAATTGCCAGGACGACATCTTGGCTGTGGTGGGAGAGGCATAGGCCTCTTGGGACAGCAGCAGTGCAAACAGTGGGGTGTTTTGGAGCAGTTCAATCAAAGTACAAAGTGATGTCAGTTTTACCCTCGACGAAAAAAGAGATTAATTCTTATACATTTTTCAAATGTCATTGGCAGTGGAGCCCCCCTTTGTCCTGAAACCAACAAACTGAGCAACTGAGTCTGTTTTTTTCTTTGTTGCGTTTGTTATATGCTGATCGTTCATTTGTATTGATGTTTATACCCTTATCAATACTGCCAATCCAGGGCCTTGCACTATTGATACTTTTCTAATATTTGGTGGACAGACGAGACGACAATAGTATTCTTAATAGAACTATATTGATTTTTATTTCTTAACCTCTTGAACCCTATTAACCCCAGGATTCTGTTGTTATCCGTTTAGCCTTAATGTCTGACTACACGGTACCTCATGCTGTTTACATTTCTGACTAATAAAGTACTCAATCAATCAATCAATCAATCAATCAATTCTCTGGCTAACATTTGGTGAAAATAGCAGATCTACAAGCTCACAATGCACTGCAATGTGACGTGTTGTGAGCTTGTAAATCAGTGACTTGTTAACCTGACTCCGCCAGCTGGTGGCAGCAGTGAGTTCCTCCTCCTGCAGCCAGGAGGAGGGAACCTGCGAACTCAATAAAAGTGGTTCATTTAAATGATGAAACCATTATAAACACACAACTCATCACTAAACAATGTGCTAAATATTTCAATAAGTAGGCTACATTATTCTCACCATTGATGAGGTACAGTAGGTGCCTCCTACTGTATCCAAAAACATTATGCATACACTTGTTGGGGAGTGGGGACACTCCCCATGTCTTTCTTTTTGAGCGGTGCCTAGCCGCTCCAATACGCAGCTATGTGTGTGTACTGTGTACGTGTCCCTGTGTATGTCCATTTCAGCACAGATAGCTGCAATAGCACTCTGTGACCTGAGGTGGCACTGTTGGGCGGCTAGCGCTGTGTGACCTGGGGTTTGCACTAGAGTTCAGTACAGTACCTATAACAATAACAGCATAGTTGTACCGCTCAGTTCACACAGGTGTGATTTTATTTATTTTTGAGGGGTGCTAGCTTTGTGTGTCTGTCCGTATGAGCACGGAATGTGTTTGTAGCACGGATATGTGATGATTTGATTGGCTGTGCACGGATTGTGATGTATGATGATGTATGATGATAAGAGCGCCCCTCACTTCACACAAGTGTGTTTTTTTGAGTACTGTGCTGTTGCTTTAAGACTCAAACGAGAGGTCGCAGTTTTGAGATGATGTCATTGGTAGGCAACACCGAATCAGATCTACAAACTAAAAATCACACCCGTGTGAAGTGAGGGGCGCTAATATATTAAAGTCTAACGCATGTTGATTAGGTGATGTAATTGTGATGAAAAACAAACGGTGCCAACACAAACATTAAACGCCATTAACAATAAAAAGACAATATGACGTAAACGACACATTATGACGTAAATTTTCCCTTTATTCTCAATGCATTTACTAAACAAAATTTGTTTGTTTAGTAAACAAAGTAGCGCCCCTCAAAAATATATCACTGACATTCAGCCAGATAATGAAGCCAGACCCTACAATAGGCCTATCTCACAGCCCCCTTTCCACGCCCCCTTCCGGAGCTAGTGGTGTCATTTAATCATTAGCATTTACACTTTTTTTCGCTGGAGAATCTAAGTACATTTCCTAATGTTAAAATGTCAAAGACCGATAATAATATGAAGAAGACACAATGGTATAACAACTCAAATAAGTAGAATAAACCTTACCTTTACAAAACAGTAGTTTGTGTAGTAGTTTGTGGCTTGTGAAAATACCTCTTTTAACATGGAAGCCTATGGACCGCAGAAAAAATAACACGACTAGCTCCAAAAGGGGGCGGGGAAAGGGGGCGGGGAAATGCTGTGAGATAGGCCTATATGGGTCTCATTGAGACTTCTTTAAACACAGAAAATCTAAGTACAATTTGTGATCATATAGGGCTGAGATTTTACACTGTCGAAGCAATAGAAGATGGACAATAATAGACATTTAACATCAAGTAAACAAACAAACACAACATCTAAAAAGATAAACAAGACCGTATGCATTAGACGAGCGACATAGCAGGGGCACGTCAAAATCCAAAAGATAGGAATAGGATGACCTCTATCTAAGTCCAATTTGTGTGTAGATGAAGCAACAATTTAAGATCAGTTTTACATTTTAGTAGGGAATTTAGGGATTTGATCAGTTTTACATTTTAGTATGGAATTTAGGGATTTGATCTCATTCCACTGAACAGTGGCTGAGTAATAAAAAGCAATGTATACCCTTAAGTGTCTTAAAATCTGCCGAATGGATTCCATCGTGAACCCACAAGGCAAGCTTCCTCTATTGCTGCTCTCTCCCATACCAAAGGGGGGACTCCATTGCTCGTAAATGACAAGCCACCACCTGTTCTCATTCCATCTCCTCCATCGTCCTCACAGTGCCTCTTGGACTAGTGGTGAAGGGCAGACACCCAGGTACTCCTTGAGGTATGAAGGGACGGCACGGCTCCCGTTCGGAACACTCCCCATCCGTTTCCTTATGGCAGCCACCTGTTCTTCCCCCGGCGCGAGGGACGGACAGATTGCTGAGGGGGTGACAACGCATTGTCACTGGTGTCACGGGAGGCGGAGGGGGAGAGGAGGAGGGGTGGTGGTCCAGATGTCGCTACTTTTAATGACATAATTATAGACATCTTATGGCTCTCACTGGCCTTCAATGTGTCTGGGAAAGAATACAACATATGCTATACATGCATACTACATGCATACACACGCATGCAAAAACATTATGCATAAACTTGTCGCAGACACACGCCCCATTATATGACTTTGAGAGCTTTAATGCAATCTATAGTTGTATATAATTATAAATAGTTAAACTTTATACTATATGATGTATATTGTATTTTGTGTTTTGTATGTTTCTCTATTGACCCTGAGTCTGCAATAAAGGCATTCATTCATTCATTATACATTACTGAGGTAGTTAATTTACATTTCTGTTGCTGTCTAAACATAACAAACAAGAACAGTCAGTGTAAATCACTTCATACACTTGCATAACAGGAAGGATAAATAGGCATAACAAGAACAATGTTGGATTTGACAGAACAGATAATTGACCAAATACAATAAAACATGCTAAGTTTGTTCTTTGAACAGACTTTGGAGCCGATGCCATCTGGCACGGTCATTTCGAGCTTGTTAACAATGCCCATTGGTCTGAAAGACTGGCTCTTTCCAGGAAAGGCATGTGGATATAGTAGATATAGGACATGGCCAGTAATACCATACTAACAATTATGACCACTTTGTACCTGTAATTGCACCATGTCCCTGCATGGTGTGGTGGAGAGATGGTGGCGACCAGTGGTCGACAATGTGCTCAACCCTGGAGTCAAAGGGCTCCATTTTCGTCACCGCTAAACCCCTTATCCCTAAACTTCTTTGCCTTTTTTAATATTTTTAAAAACATTTTTGAATAGTTCAACTAGCCAATCTACATTCACACGTTGTGATATTACAATATTGTTGTTATAACTATTCAAAAAGGTTTTGCAAAATAGTAAAAAAAGGCAAAGACGTTTAGGGATAAGGGGTTTAGCGGTGACGAAAATGGAGCCCAATGTATAGATAGATACTCCTGGCCAAATAATACTCCACTACAAGTGAAAGTTGCTCTGTCCATTTTGTAAATAAATCTTTGTAATATCAATGCTTCTGCATGCACACAAGATATCAATAGGCCTAAAAGTGAAAATAGCCGATCTATACAAGCTCGAGTTTATTGTAGATTGTAGATTGTCATCACTATATTTGAAATAGGGCTTAAGTGGTTAATTATTAATAATGTACCTTTTCCCTTCCTAGAAATGTAGTGGAGTCAGAAGTACAATATCTGTCTTTGAAATCAATTCAGAAATCAATTCAGCTTAAGAATGTGTTTAAAAAGAAAAAGATTATAAATTAGGGTTAGGGTTGAATTTAATTTTTTCTTTTGTTCCCCCATTTTTTTTCTTTTTTTGTTCTCTTGTTTTTGAGCTCTTATATAGATCTTGTTGTTTGTTCTCTCTCCTTATTATTTCGATGTAATCATGGTGAAGTCAGGTAATGGCTGGTACTGTAGCAGTGCATCAATGATGTGATTTTTTTTAATGATAGTTAGACACAAACACACAAACACACACACACACACACTATTCTATTTTAGAATTATCACATTCACAATCGGAATGGTGTTGGACGAGCCTGATAGCTTCAGTGGGGATTTGGTAATCATGAAAGCGGTTTCTTCTCTAACAGGGCTATAATTGAGGTACAAAGACATCTAATGCATGATAGATGGGGAAGGATGGGGTCTCAGTGGTGTGAGGCACTGCTGGCATGAGATCACAAGCATTAATAGAGCCGAACCTCTCGCTCTGGACTGAAAGACATCTGTTGCCCAGCAGGTAACCTCGGCTTTGTCATTACCCACAAGACCCACCGACGCTTTGCTGCTATGACAATTTAAAACGATATATATGTTTGTCGGCTAATTCAAGCTGTCTTCATCATCCTTGTTTGCAGGTGACAAATGGGTACGCCATGCAGTGCGCCAGATGGCACGACTCCATCATCAATCTGCAGAAGCAGACATGTGATGGATGGCTATTCCAGAGTAAACAGATTTTTGACAAAGAACCACAGCAACAAGAAATTTGCAGAGCACTTTTGTGTAGGCCACACTTTAAAATGAAAGGACCACTTCACCACTTTTCAACTTATGTTCATGATCAAATACCACAATTTTTTCCTACTCAGTCTGTGTCTCATAGGAAGGCTGTGGGCAGTTCAGAAACCCGTCCACCAGTGACATCATCGATGGTGAATCCAAGCTAATAGAAACGGCAGGCTTTCTTTTCCTGAAAAGTTGCAATGCAAAGGTTGAAGCCATCGTTCTCACGATAATAAAAATCTAAATATATTTTAAAACAAATCTTGTTTAAAAAAAATCTGCCTAATGATGATGTCACTGGTGGACGTGTGTCCGAACTGCCCAAAGCCCTCCTATGAGACACAGACTGAGTAGGAGAAAATGGTGGCGTTTTATCATGAACATTAGTGAGGACCAATTATATGAAGAGATGTTGAAAAGTGGTGAAGTGGTCCTTGAACACCATCTTGGGCGGTGCAGTTATAGGGGTTCTATATGTTTTATTACTGTATATCTGAATCCAATGCATTTCTCATTTCTAATACATTTTTTAAATACTAAATGATTCAACACATGCATTCGTGGAATCATAACCTTCTCATCTTTCATTTAAGCCCAGCTACAGGCTTTGTCTACATGAATGTAGTGGCCTGTGGATGTCGTTAAAGCAGTGGCTATCACCGTGAGGTCTGAGGACCTCCAGGGGTTCTTGAGGGGGTTCCAAGGCAAAATGAAGAATAGTTTAATTTGAATAGTATTTCATCGACTATGCGTTAGCCCAATGAGACAATGTAAAATAATGATTATTGAGATCATAGGTTTCACTCTAAACTCTCACCAACTACAGTATACATAGATAGACAGTTGCAGAATTCTGTATTAAATCTCTCATGGAACTTTGGAAGGGTCACTTGCACAAATGCGTTTCAAATGGGAGTAATACGTATCAATTTAGGGGTCGTTGACAGGAACATATTTGAGAACCACTGCTTCAAAGGGATCAATAATATATAACTTCACTTCAACCAGTATCTTAACTGCACACAATGATGTTTAGCCAACACTGACAATACATACATTAACAGGAAAATGGTCTGTGTGTATAGTATACTTAGCCTATTCGGGGATCATGCAAGTCAGGAATGATTGGGAACTATGCAAGTTGGGAATGCATGCTACACCTAGTTATTCAATATCTGTTGTACCTGTTGTCAGAGTTTGCTGTACCCATTGTGAGAGTAACCTGTATGGCACCTGTTTACCATACTAATAACGTTAGATATTACAGTAAATATGTGGCCGAAGCTGTGCACTAACCCTACAAACCCTCCCGCGCACTCAGATCAGCCAATGCAGGGAAGCTGGAAGTACCCTCACTAAAAACGCCGGGACAACGCTCCACACGTCCCAAACTCTTCTCCCTTCTGGCTCCAAAACTGTGGAATGCACTCCCCGTTGCAGTTAGAACTGCAGCATCACTCCCAATCTTCCGCCGTAGTCTGACTCCTTTTCAGACTCCACCATGGCCCATAGCACTTACCCTACCCCCTTAGACAGCACTTTTTTAGACTTAGATAGCATTTGATACAGACTTATATGTAGACAGCACAATAATTGCATTGTATGTAGTCATAGCACTTCATAGTATATATGTACAGCATAGCATAGTATAGTATATATGTATAGTTTATATGTACAGTGTCATTATATAGATATGTTCTAGCTACGTTCTTAGCTTACGCATGTTTCTTGATAAATGCTTTTTATATATGTGATGTATTCCCATGCTTTTGTTATTGCTTAATGTAAGTCGCTCTGGATTAAGAGCGTCTGCTAAATGCCTAAATTGTAAATTGTAAACCCCAGGGTTATATAGCCAAAGAAGTGTCCTTGAGTAAGACATTGAATCCCTAAATGCTCCCGATGAGCAGGTCGGTGTCTTGTGTGGTTTCCCACTCCCCTGTTGTGTGAATGGGTGAATGTAATGCACATTGTGCTTTGGATGATAAAAGCACCATTTATTTTATATTTTATGTACTGCCAAAATGTCTGGGGACTTATAAATTCAATTTAGGGGCTAGAACAGCGGTGTGAACAGCTGCTAACAAACCTTCACCTATATTGCTTTGAAAGCTAATCCTGATACCGTCCTACTGCCAATATAGAGGACCACCTGCAGTCAGTCACCATCATTGGTTCTGCAATGCAGTATATTTTACATTTTCAAAGTGTGTCCACCCAGTAAAAGTTAGATCCCCAGATGTGTCATTATAGGTGGGGATCTCCGATTGTCTGGCTACGCAAGACTAACAATTGTATATATATGGTCCTTTCATTTTGGGCGGGAACCCCTTTTGGTGTTAGCATTATGTTATGCTTTAGCTATTGAAAAATAGCAGATCTACAAGCTCATAGCGCGCCACCGAGTGGCGCGCTACGAGCTTGTAGGTCTGCTATTTTTGAAAACTCGAAGAACGACTGACATAGAAACATAGCTTTTTCAGAAAACTGTCAGGATGTAGAAGACATTTTTAGAATCTGATCAAAATGGGTTAACCACTTAATCCTTTTATACTTTTATTAATTAACTGGGGGGCCAGGGCTCTATACTTACTATACTATACCTCCTTTTTTCCCTCTACATCAAATTAATTTGCAGAAAATAGCCAAAAATATCTTACAATGCGTTGTGTCCCGACACATTGTGAGCTTGCATATCTTCTACATTTGCTGAATATTCTCTAGAATAGGGGCACTAGGGTTTATGTTGTTAATATGAACTAAGCATGCCATAAATAAAAGTGACAGCAGATAATTCTTTCCGGGCCTCAAGGTAATAAGGAATGATAAAACCTCATACTGGTAGGCCCACTGAGAAACCCAGAGTATAACCGGTATGCTATATTATATTAGAGACAGTTTCATCTATTTTTATAATAAACAAAACTGTCACATGCATTATGTACTGGGACTTGATTTAGAACTAAAACAAATTGTGTGAACGCAGGAGATATTGAATCACTGCAGGTATGAGAAATGTGGAATGCTGGACAAATTCTTCCCTATAGGCCCCAAAATACACCATGGTCACTCCTGAATACATCTTCATTTATATCTGCTGTGTTGAAAACTAGATTGAAAATTAGGAGTAAGAAATTGGCTTCTATTCTAGTAGAAATTCATCTTGAGGTGTAAAGATGACCCCCCACCCACTTGTAGTAGTGTTTGCTGCTGAAACAGCAAAATATTTGACTTGTTCTCAGGTGACAGTTCCCCTTCCATGGAAACTGCACTCCAAGGACAAAGATAAAACGCTGGTAACATTTGAGTGTGAGCATTCTGAGCTGCTAAGTGAACAGAGGAATAATATAGTAATGTTCACCGTCAACCCCTGAGCGACTGAGATGTTGGGTCCCATCATGACTAGTTTGTTTCACTTGCTGAGAAAAATAAAACTTTTACCCACACAATTTTGACAATAAACATTTTGGAAAGTCGAAAGAGGATTTAAAAAACAAAAAAAAGGAGCAAAAACAGACCAAAACAAGTATAAGGCAGAGATGAGCCTTTTCATGATGGAGGCATCTCCATATGACATGCGACCACCAGTGTGTGCTATGAATAAATCATCCCGTGCCGGGCGGAGAGTAAACAGTTGTATATCTTCACCTCAGATGCCTGGAGAGGCCTGTCAGACACAGCGGTTAACAAGGTCTACCTCCTCATCATCATGCAGACTGTGTTCGAGCAGATCCAAGTCCAAACTCGACACCATTACCCCACCCCCATCTTCCCCTTCTACAACACAAGAACTCACTCAGTGCTGAAATCAACTGAGCAAACTTAAAGGATAATGAAGCTACTAATTTTTTAGACCTTACTCTTTCAACATTAATTACAAAGCGAACATTATGAAATTATAAAATTCTGGAGACAGTTGAAAGAAAACTTTCAGAATATAGTTTTTATTTATAATTTATAATCGGCAGATACAAAATCTTCTTGAACTGTATCCAAAATGTGCAATAAATCACCGTTGATTCTTTCCAAAAAGAAAAAAAAAGAAAAGACATAATCTACTTGGTAAATTGACAGTTGACAACAAATGTAAACTGGAGTGTTATTCTACTGAGGATTTACTAATAGCTACTAATGATCTTTGTTACGGACTAGTGTTTACAAGTTCAAAGTCTACACGTTGCTCTCCCAAGAAAACCAAAATCATCGTGTAGTGTATACATCTACATGTAAATGGTGACATTCTATTTCCCCATTGTTAAATACAAGAAAGGCAATCATATCCATAAGCAGCAAAAATGTGTATAACACATTCAAATGAAATAAACATTTTCAAACATTGTACCAAGATGTTTATGTGAAAAGGGTAAACAAAGAAATGTGTGTAATGTTGGGTTGGGAGGGGTATCTACCAAAACAAAATATTGTAAACAGTTACCTTCATTCGTAGAGATGCACAAAAAAGTTGGAGCTTGTTAGGTGCTAAAGAATTGTTACGAAATTCAAAATGCTTCAGCAGTTTAAAAAAGCATCAACCTCTAGATTCACACACACTGAAGGCAATAACCATAATGAACTGAATTAATCCCAGACTACGAAAATATCTAGAAAAATCACAGCGGAGACACCATCGTCTTGTATTTATCAAATTGGTTCCCGCTTGTCAACAAAAATGCAAATAAAACTGGAAATATAATTCAAATTACACTGTATTAAAAAAGACTAACATTTCATTTTCACATTTGAACTCACTTAAAACAACAAATTAAAAAGGTTCAATTTTATATCCACATTCTTGCCCGTGATCCCATTCCTCTGACAGCCCAGGACATGACATTCTCCTGCATTATGATGATGCTGGTGCCTTACCCTTTGTATTCCACAGACAATGATAACAACACAACCATGTCAATTCAATCTAGACACTCCGTTATGACTGATTTAACCCGAGTTGCGTGACAGTGTCGCGTGCTAAAATAGCCAATTGTCTATTTTCAGTGCATGACACCGGCATATAACAAAGATAAATCAGGCTTTACATGAACAAATCTTGGCAACGAGTGTGAATTGACATTGTTGTGACATAAAACACCCCCCCCATCACTGCCATCTGAGGGGTGCCTCTTAAGGAGTGAGGATCCAAGTGTGTCCATGGTGAAAATTCAAGTGCAAAAAAACAAAATAGTGTCTACCGGTATGTCTGTGTCATGATTACTCATGCATTCTGTGATGTCTGTGGAACAGATACAATGGATACCCCTCAAATAAGCGTACATTCCTATTAGCTTTAGTACAGCTCAGAAACCCCCAAATGGCAAAATGGCACAAAACAACCAATAACATCCTAACGGAAACACAATGTACACAGAATATCCAGCTTGTGATCATAAGTGGAAAAAACGTCCCGCTACACAGCCAAAACACACAACCTAGATCCTTCATTCCTATACATTTCAAAGCAGTAAAATGGTCTTTAAACATGCAACACCATTCAATGTTCCTATCTATTCTCTGCTGTGCTAGATTCATGGTAACTTCCTCAGACACCAACAGATCTAATAACTAAACACTACACTCTATGCACTACCAACCTACCAAAGTTGTCTGAAAGACAATTTTTCAAAATACTTTTAAGGACACCAATGTCAAAAGAAAATCCTCAGACATAATGTGAAAACACAATTCCCTGGCAAAGTATCCATATAAAAGCACTTAAGTAGCATAATGTGTGCTCTTCCCTTTATTCCGGCACCAACCGCCCAGTAGAGACACAATCTGTGTGTTAGTACAGCTCTGTGGGGACTGGGGGACTTGAAAAGGCAAATGGCCATACGCTTCTCAGTGACCTTGGAACTTATGTGACAGTAGAGAGTAATGACATGACATCATGCGTCTGTGTTGGAATTTATGTCATGTGCCAACCCCGCAATAGCCCACACCCACAAACTCCAAAATATGTCAATGAGGCTTAATCCTGGCTTTCCCCAAAAATCCCTCAACCTCAGCTCACACCATGTTTGGTATTTCTTTGACCTGGCTCCATTACTGACATGAAGCAGCAGGGAGGGTGACTAAGACAAGCGTTGCCCCTGCATATAGAAACGGGCCTCGTCGATGCCCACGTAACTTGTAGCCCGATGGTAATTTACTTACACTTACAAACTAAGAAATGTAATGTTACTGTGAATGGAAAAAAGAAATTTTTTTTCATAAGCTACTCTTCTACATATTTAGCTTTTAGTGTTTCTTAAACCCTCATGTCATGAGATAATTTAGACTAGAGTAGGTCTACACTACAGTGCACTTTCTTGACAGTCTTTAAGTCTTAACTACATGCAGATACAAGCATTACAGATTATGAGAAGTCGGTACTCCTGAGCCATTGTGCAGCTTTTATAACATTCCTTATGCAGAAACATTTAGCTTTTGTTATCTTAAGGTTATGTATTCATATTTGAATTTATACAGGACTATAAATCAACTATTACTTTGAAGAGTACAACACGAGAAACCAGCATCAGTTTATAGCAAGTACCTTTTATGCTTGATCATTATAAAATGGCCACATGCAGCCATACAACTCGTTTCCCTAGCGCCTTTTGACAAAATTGTTAAAGCCCCCAGCAGACTAGCTCCTTTAGACCATCCTAAAACAATCAAACCATCAAACAGTTACTTACTGTGGGACAATTATTTGGTGGTGACCAATAGTTGGAAACATTGAGTCATTTGCTATGACAGAAAGGACAGCTGATTTTAAGTGCTGCTGCATGGATTCAGAGACTGCGACATTTTGTGCCATAATTGTGTGCGGCTGGCGTTTACAGTACGTCAGGGAGAGTGACTAGGGATCTTGCCAGGCAATAATGACAAGCTGCTGTGCTGGCACAGGTGTAAAGGTAGAAGAGGAGAGACTAGCTATTTCTGACATCTGACATCTATACTTTTATGTTGCATCAGAAATATACCACGACAGGGCCCCAAAATACATGGCTAAGATAGATACAAGAGGCCTCAAGTCATGTGTAAAGTACAGCTGATGAGTTACAATTTATGCTGATTATCTTTGGTTAAGGGAGTACTGCATTAATGCTATGGATGCCATTTGTTGTTGGCTCATGACAGACCCAGCTTTGTATTTCAACCAGTTGTAACGTATGCCACCGACTGTAATGTGTTCAATTCGATAAGGCTTGTAAAGATTCTGTCATTCCATTGCACAACCTAAATTAATGAATGACAAAAGATGGTCCAAAACGCTGTCTGCGGGGCACTCAAGATAAGTCACATCGCAGTAATCAGCCCATTTTTATCTACAGGTGTAAAGTCTACGTTTTCTCATACTGTCTGAAACCATCATCCTTTTCAAAATATTCATGCCACCGGTAGAAATTCTGCCATCTTTTGACTATTGATCTAAGGTGTAGTGTGGAAACCTTTTTCTACAGGTGTAGTCAATGCAGATGGTGAAACTGTGTAATCTGCTCTAGTTGCCTCACTTACTATAAATCCCCATGTTTTAAGTAATGCATCTATGATCACTTCTGATGTATACCGCTCCTACATTAGTTTTTGTATAGTAGGCCAAAGTCTCTGGACGTAGCGCCACCCTGATTCTGACCAATACCAAATAAAAAACCCTGAACAGTGGAATGGAGGACTGGATACAGACAGTCACCTGGACACAATCGTCTCAAAACTATGGTTGTCTGTAAACCTTGTTTCAAATCTCTTAACTGAACCCAAAAGTGCAAATTGCTACCAATGTCCTGTCTCTGCTGCCCTCAGTAGTGCTTCTCCTGCAGGTAATCTTTCATCTTGTTGGGTAAAGGCAGTTTCTGAATCAGGTCTATCCTTGTGTACTGTCTGATGACAAAGCGACATAGGTACTGCAGAGAGCGCACTTGCATAAAACGAGATACAGGGTTGGTCAGTCTTACAGGGTATGTGGCCGACCCCGGTAAGCGGGACCTGGAATAGCAAAAAGCTCCGGTCTCTGAGTCTTTAATGGAGTAATCAATCAGGTCCACGATGGACGTGTGGCCCTCCACGTCCGGCTGCTCGTAGAAGCTGAAGCGGCCGTTGGAGTGTTCAATGCGGGTGTGGAGCGTTTTCGTTTGGGACCGGAAGCTCAGGCTGAGGAGGTACCTGTCATCAGAGCTGTCCCTGACCAGGAACGAGCCATCAGTCAGGTTTACCAGCTTCTCCTCTGCCTCCCAGCGGGTGATGGGTCCCCAATACCATCCCTGCCTCGCCAGCTTCTTCAGCTCCTCTGTCAAACTGGTAACAACCATGGGCCCGATGTGTATGACCGAGTCATACACCCGACTGACCCCGGGGGCAGTGTTGGGGTCAAAGTTCAGGTGTTGTCTTACCCGCTCAGCAACCCGACTGTCTGCGGAGCTGAACCCTGAAAATGTCCTGGGGATATGCCTGGTGCTGGCCATGGGAGGCAGGAGAGGTGAAAGGGGAGGCGGAGCCTCCATTCTGGAACTTTGCAGCATCATGCCGGCAGAGGCAATGAGAAGACCGTTGACAGTGGGCTCCATGAAGAGGTCCGGAGGTATGCCAACGACCAGGTCTTGTTCCTCCTGGCCTTGGTCTGTGTGGAGGGACCCACTGTCTCCCTCTGTCACCACCTCCATGGGAGAGGAGCTGTCTAGGCAGAAGGAGTGGGATCCCTCAGGGTACATTCCCTCATCTAAAGGCATAGTGTACTGGATGTAGTCCTGAGGCGTCAACCCCAGCACCACAGGCACGTCATGTTCGTCAATATTTAGGTGCAGCTCACCGTTTTGAGGCTGCTGCAGGTTCTTTAGTGAATCCGCCTGGTCCTGGAACAGCCCTTCCATCTGGAAATCATGGAATTCTTTCCGGACGCCATTGAGGTTAGGACTTGGGCTCGGGGAGTGAACCATGGCTTTCACCTTGACCTCCATCTTGATGCATGCCTCGTCAGAGTTGACCGACCTGAGGGGCCACGGCGAGGGGCTGTAATGGTGGCTTCGCAGTGATGCTGATCTAAGGGGCCTCTGGGCTTTCACGTCATTGAAACTGACGGGTACAGAAGATGAGGAGAAGGTGTCGTCGTCGTCTGCAGATCCCATGGCCGACGAGCCGCCCTTCACCTTGGCCTTCTGCTTGGCAGACAGCCTCCTCTTTAGTGAGCCCATGAGGCTCTCGCTCTTTGAGCGGCCTTTGTTCTGGCCCCCCTTCTCCTCCTCGCTGGCAAGGTCACAGCCCGCGAGGTCTTTGGTGTAGCAGCCTCCAAAGAGTGACTCTTCCTTGGAGAAGTCAGCAGTCATAGAGGGCTGCTGGAGCATCACAAAGTCACCCTCCTCTTTGCCCTTGATGTTTAGGGACTTGCGGATGGTTTTAAGGCTTATCTTCTTCATTCTTGCAGGCCCTCCGAGGTGGAGACATGGGACGGTGTGTCTCGCCTGGTATCCTGATGAAGGTGCTATCCACAATGTCCTCCCATCAGGCCACGTCAAACTAGTCATACATTTATTGGAGTCGACATATTCTGTAAGAGAAAAGAAAACATATATATTTTTTTGTAATGATTCTTCTCACAAAACTAAAGATAGACAAAGGGTATGTCCATTTTTGTGTGTGCACACACATCACATATCTGTATTCGCTGAAATAATTTATCAACAAATAAATCCTTAGGGAGTGAAATGGGGATTTGTTGATGGCATATGATATTACGTCCCCATCTTGTAATCTGTAAATGAAATCAGAAAATTCTAAAAATATGTAAAAGAAAATGTACAATGATTCCACTGAAATACTCTCTTCTTTGATTACCACCCCACTGCTATTTGATTACTCACATCGATTTAATATGTGCTTGAAAATGGTGAGTCAGTTGTATGGGCTAGGCTGCACTTCTAGCACCTTTCATTTATTGAAATTAACAGTCCCTGGTAATGACAGGGGCTATAGCAGTATAAGCAGTATATACTGCTATACTATACTGCTATAGCAGTATAATAGTATCACTTCAAAAACCTATGTTTGACCATAACAGCAAGTCAATAACGAGGTAATAACCAGGTTTGTCCTGACCTGGTAAGGCCACACACACACACACACACACACACACACACAGAAGGGAAACTAGCTTAGCTAAGTGAGTTCATTAGTTAGCGTTTTTGGATAGAAAGCATCAAAATGTTAAGACTTCCACCATTAAAATAATATACAACGATCCCAGGGATCCCATCAGATTACCCACCACTGCTAACTAATGCTAATATTAATTAACGTTATAGCGATGCCTATGAGGATAAAAGATAATGACGTTTCAATTTCAACTACTCCCCATATATTCATCTGAAAATGGCTTGTTTCATTTTTATTAACGTCGTTTTTGTCGCGCAACTAATTGAATTAGCCACAGTAGGCTAATTTGCAAGCATTATGTAGTTAACCAAGTTACATTCATCAAGCCTTTTTAAAAAAAACATGTAATTCTTACCCTGTCAGTGTAATCATTTCTGCGTGTATCATTAGGTGGGATGGACCAAAACGTTCCAAAAAGGTTTGGCTTTTTGATCTTTTACACAAGAATAATAACAATAATAAATCAAAGAAACGGTCTGTGCCTAGTGGGCTAACGTTAGCTTACTGCCTAGTAGCGGTAGCCACTATAGCCAGCTAGCCTCAACTAAGCTACCTAGCTAGCTTAGATTTATATTAGCACATTTCTTTCCTTTAGTCGGGTGCTGCTTCCAGACACAAATATAATCCATTCGTATGGCTGTCAATATTCGTAATACGTTATGTACAAAAATGCAAATGTCATGTAGTCCGGTGAAAAGACACGGCAGGGCGATACCGTTCACTAAAGGATAGCTAGGACTTCTTAGCCCTTCGGCCTCCTGCTTTCTTCCTTTGTTGCCTGTTGAATTGTGGGAGACGGTGTTGCCAGATTGTGCCACAGAAACAAGCAATACGAATAGTATTGCAGTATTGCTTATCAAAAAAAATAAGTCCTAAAAAGAAGCATAATGCATCGGCTGCTACTACTACTACTACTACACATCAGCTATAAGATATTAATAAAGTGGAATGTTTTTGAAATATTTTAACTAACACAAATCTTGTGTTAGGGTTCTTGGCATAAAATATTTTCAGATTGGGGTTCGCGGACAAATACTGTACATGTCCTTGACTAAATTAAATTGTTGATGAGAATGTTTGCATTGAGTTTAATTGATCAACATCAGGAATCAAGCCCACATAAGCAAAGTACACTTTGAAAACAACCCCCCCAAAGAACGCAGTTCACAACTATTATAAATATTTACAAGGCAAGCCTTTACCGAAAAACAAGTCCAAAGTCGCTTATAATAAGCAGACACGGCAACACTGGTGGGAGCGAGCAGCGTCACTATTCACTTCAGGCTGCTGATCCGGTCTGGGTCTAAACTAAAGCGTATGTATGGAAACAGCACATGCATGTATGTGTGCGTGAAAAATGACCGGATACAGTAGATTGTGAGACCGGATCAGAGCACCGAGCTGTAATATAGAACCCACGGGTATTGTGTGGAAAAGCCTGGTGACGCGAATCAAACACACTGTCATTCACACATACACTGGTCATTTGAAATAATTGAAGCTATTAAAAACGCATTCATTATTTGATAAACACACTATAATATCACAGCAGTGCATAGTAGATACACTGCAAAATCTATGAAATGTTATGCAACACAATTATGAATTTAATATGTTGTCAATGCGCTTGTTGACTTGTTGTAATTTGGTAGTGGTAGGGAGGAAAAAAAGCATCACAGTCTGGCAGTCTGCACACAGCCATGATTCAAGAACCAACATTTCTCAGAATGATGTAGCCCCTAGAGCAGGGGTGCCCAAAAGGTAGATTGTGATCTACCAGTAGATCACAAAGGCTGTGCAGGTAGATCACATGACATGGCCCTAAAACATATATCATTTAAATTAAAAAATATATAATTTGGCATTTGAATTAAGGTGACTTGATTGATTGACATAAAAAATGGCCTGTTAACCCACAACAGAATACTTTGTTTTCAAGAGTGTTGTGCACAAAGATCAGTAGCATTAGAATGTTACATACAAAAATGAAAATGAAAACAATTTCCATTTCCCCCCTATATTTCCCATTCCAAGTGTGTTTGTCATGTTCTTTAAACTATTTTCAGCAATGAGATCCTATTTTTTGGTGGGTAGATCTTGTTGCACTGGTCACTTGGAAAGTAGCTCTCAAGTAAAAAAAGTCTGGGCACCTCTGCCCTAGAGGGAAGCAGAGAATATAGTGATGTCATGAGTAATGCAGGTATAAAAAGCCTTTCTAAACAGGCAGTTGGGAGGCTGCCAATCATTGGGTCCTCACAGCACCACACCGGTTGGAGTGCTGTGAGATTTTGTCATGTTTGTGTACTGACTTTATAGGTAAGCCTGTTAAATTGCTTTGTTTTATATTTGGGTTTGGTTGCCATGTGTATTGTGATTTAATGAAAATGTTTGCATTTGTCAGGTGTGTGTACTGTTCCTGGTTGTGAGACAGTTGTCTCTCCAGCAATGCATATAGTTGACAATTGGAGGTTTATACCCATCGTTTTATTTTTTGTAGCTACAGATTTTATTTTGGCTGTGAGAAGAAAAAATTGCTGCTGTAGAGAACCGTTTGACTAAGCTAAACGTTGATCAAAGTTCTCTATAGACTGTTCTGTCAGACAACAGAAGTCAATACAGTCAAACCGCTTTCCTGATAGTGGTGGTGCTAAATGTATACAAATTGGAGAAAGAAAAAAAAAAAAAAAAAAAACAGTCAAACCAATAGAGGGAAGAAACACATTTATAACATGTGAGCTTGTTGGGTTAGCCTTCCTCTTCTCAACTCACCTTCAATAAACCTTGGAACAGATGACTGACTGTGTGAAATAATACAGCTTGAACAGCAATAATCAAACACATTTAAAAACACTTTAATATTTCATTTGGAGTGTAAGGGTGGCTCACCTGTTATGTGCCATGTTCACTTAGTGAGCATGAGCACCTGGGTTCGATTCTAAAATGTTTTGAATACATGTACACGAATAAAAATAAATCTTGTGGCACCTCCAATTGTCAACAAAACATTTTTAAGCACCTAATAAAATAAACTGTGTGGGCTCAATGGCCTCTTCATGTGTCCTTCCTCACAGGTAGAACAGGTAATCATCCAGGTGAATGTTGGGCTGCCTGTGGATGCTCTGACCGACCAGGACCGCCATCTTGTGTGCGTACTGGCAGGGAGCTGGAACCCCAATGATGCCCGGCCAGTTGTAGTACATGTGGCAGAGTTTGTAGGTTAGTCGCTGCATGTGGTCGGGCTTCAGTCCACTGGTGTCGTACACCACGTTGTAGTGGGTAGGAGACACACTTCCCATGCGAACTGCCTGGCTCACAATGTAGAAGTCGTACCACTCGGGTCTGGTGACATCTGTGTCAACAACAGTTCCCGGGGGAGGGTTGGTCAGCTTGCCATTCATGTAGGCGAAGAACCTGGAGGAGATGCGCTTCTTCACCACCAGCACAGTTAACTTGGGCATGTAGTCAGTCCCCATCGTCCTGATGGAATCCTTGAGCTGTGCAACTTCATAATCCACCACGGTTGCCAGCATCCCATCTCCCACTCCATCACGATACACGATGATGCGGGCAGGCAGGAAGTTGTTGAACTTGTAGTAGTCTTTGAGTGCACTGATGAAGGCCATCTTCAATCCATCAATGAGTTCCTGTCTGTCCTGGAAAACACACTTGGAGTACCACCTGGTCATGCCATTGTTCAGACTGGCCATCAGAGCACCAATGGACCTCTTCCCAGCTGTGGTGTTGTGGTAGCTGTCGATTCCTACAATCATCAGGTGCTTGAGCGGGATTTCCACACTCCACAGCTCTCCTCCCATCTTGCAGGCCATCTGCAGAACGATCTTGGTGGCTAAAGGACCAAGGTAGCCAAGCTACACTAGACCCTGACATTGTGGCCCCAGCTATTCCACAGGGCTGGCAAGACATAGAGCACCAGTTGTTACTCAGCCGGGAGGAAAGTGTGTCCCTGCAGGCGGAGATGTGCTCCCTGAAGGAGAGGCTCAGATGCTTTGACTCGCAAGAGGACACCAGTGTGACCACAGGCAAGAACATGCTGCAGAGACTGCTGAAACAACTCCAGGGGGAGAACTGCAGACTGGAGGAGAGCAGAAAGGAATTAAGGAGGAGATGTGACAGTTTTGAGCGTGAGGTGGCAGAGCTGTGCCACCACAATGAGGAGCTCGCCAGCCTGCCCCAGACTCTCAATGGTGAGATGGACGACAGGCACTCATCAGAGCAGATGGCCCGGCTGGAGGCACTTCATGAGACCAGTGGCCAACTGAGATGTGGACAACTCCGACAGCCGTGTCTGGGTGAAGTACGACGCCAAGGTGTCAACTCCGGTACTGCAAGACATCAAGCAACAGAGATGAGGCCGAAAGAGTTTGAAGATACGGTGGGGTGTATGCAGCAGAATGCGGTGCTGTGTGCGGAGGAGGTGACCTACAGACAGAGGTTGGCCCAGGCACATTCACAGCTTGAGGATGCCCAGTGCCGTGAGCGTGACCTGGAAAGACGGAACATGGTGAGCCAGCAGCAGGTGACAGGGCTACAGTCCCAGGTGGAAGAGCTCCAGAGGGCTCTGCAGGACAGCAAGATGGATGATGCCATCTCATTCTTATTGAAGAAAACCTTGGAGAGCGACTTGGAGAAGCGACACAAAGTGCACTCCGTTTTCCAGAAGGAGAGGTCCTTAATAACCTCGGATTCAAAGCAGACGGCCCTAGGATTCTTATCATCTCCCCTGGTCGGTGGACCCAAGGGGCGAACCACGTGCAGAGTAAGAGTAGGGCTATGGTGAAGTCTAGAAGTGGGTAACTTAATCCCCTTTTCATTTGTAGTGAATCGTCGGGGCGACGATTCACTTGTGGTGGGGGGGTGGAATGTAGCCCCTAGAGGGAAGCAGAGAATATAGTGATGTCATGAGTAATGCAGGTATAAAAAGCCTTTCTAAACAGGCAGTTGGGAGGCTGCCAATCATTGGGTCTTCACAGCACCACACCGGTTGGAGTGCTGTGAGATTTTGATTTTGTTTGTGTACTGACTTTATAGGTAAGCCTGTTAAATTGCTTTGTTTTATATTTGGGTTTGGTTGCCATGTGTATTGTGATTTAATGAAATGATGATGTTTGCATTTGTCAGGTGTGTGTACTGTTCCTGGTTGTGAGACAGTTGTCTCTCCAGCAATGTATATAATTGCCAATTGGAGAAGAAATGTGAGTATAATGTATTTATGTGCAAAGTTGATCGAAAGGGGGTTGATACAGTGTGATTCTGGCTAACATTCTATGACATTTCTGCTTGTGATTCTGTGTAACGTTCTATATGTTTATGTGGTGACATTCAGTGTGCAGTTGATGAGATGGTGTGGCCATTGAGAACTGAGTCACATGTATGCAACCGGAGAGCCACCTGGTAATGTAGTTTGTTTTAGTTATGCTTTTAGTATTTCACTTTGTATTTTGAGAACTGGTTTCAATGGATTAAACAGTGTTTTGTGTTTATGTGGAGTTAGCAGCTGAGGTTTAACCGCTGTTCCTTTTTCTTTGTAGTTTTTGAAATAAATGTACAGGTTACAATTCAGCTGGCCGGCTACTGTGAGTGAGCAGGTTTATGCTCCTAGATCATAGACTTATAGTGATAAGTAGAATGCAGAGTTGGTCAGCATTTTCTTTATGTTTTGTTTTTTATGTTTGTCAAACCATCTCCCCAGTAGAATTTGGCCAGGTAACCAGCTGTGCCTACACTCCCCTTCATGTTGGGCTGCCATAGAGGTGAGGGGCTTGTTGGTACACTGGTTGACCTTATTGGTTTGTAGTGGTTACGTTGCTCTGTTGAGTTGCAGTGTTGGCTTGGATGCCATTTGTAGGGTGTGGTGTTAAAATGTGTGAGTTCACCCATCTATTCCCCTCTCTAAGCCTGCAGCCCATAGAAGTGGAGCACAAGCCAGCTGGTCTGTCTGTACTGTAGCAACAACCAGGGGATGCTTTTAAATGTTGTATGTCATTGCTGCTCATCAAAGTATTTAAATGAATTTGTAATAAAACTGTTTTATGAAAATTCGTTATTTGTACCAAATAATAAAGATTCATATTTGTATTCTACCTGTCCTGCCTGTTAATCATGATAGCAGGGTTACAATGAGAGAAAAAAATCTAATACATTCGATTCGATTCCAAAACTTGGAATGTATATGCTACAAAAACATTCAATTCACTCTCATTGGCAGCAGAGTCACTCTAGGGCCAGCTTGCAGTATGAGCTCAGCAGTCAAGCTCACTTTCAAATCATTTCATATATATTTGTGCTCGGTGATTGAAGACTTTTCCTCAAGGTGCTGATAATTCTGCAGTCTCCTTTTAGAAATGTATGCACGTTTTCAAAGGAAGAGCACAATGCAAGCCCATCACAGTATGTATTCTATTTCTGTTTATCTTATTGGATGGAAATGCACAGAGATGGGGCATGGGGCCTAACAGTTCAGACTGACTAAAATGTAAAATATTGTGTGAATAGGTTTATCTAGAAGAGGAATATGGCCTAGGCTATCGTTACCCAGGCGGAAACCTCATATGTCCAAAACTGTTATTTTTGATAGAAATAGCCACTGTTCCAATGATATTGTCACAAGCTCTTGTTCATTTGAATATTTCTACAACCCTCAGACAGACGTAACCACTTCCTGCCTGGCATTGTTCATCACATGGCACTGATATATGCCAAAGTATAAAATATGACATTCATTTATGGGGGGGGGGGGGGAACACATTTGATGTAATTTCTCCATTCAATGGGAATTTTTGGAATTTTTGTGTAGGACGAAAATAGCTGATTTGCTCGCTCTCATCATACATCATGACGTAACAACATGTCGATTTGCTCAGACACATATCACGTAAATTCTCCATTCATTGTCAATGGGAATTTGACAAAAAAAAGCCAATTTGCTCTTCCTTAGATGATGTAAATTCTCCATTCATTGTCAATGGCATTTAATGTTTGTGCTCAGACACATGTGACGTAAATTCCAGAGACCATAATCCACCCAACTGAGAAAAGGTTCATTTTGAATGGCATGCTCATTCAAAAACGCAGCACAGCTTTGAGAGCTATATACACTACCACTATAGTCAGAGTATTATTCATCCTATCTGGTGTTATCAGTTGGTGATTGAGGTAGAAAGTGGCTCCATTAGTACATTTAGTTGCCCTCTAATTCAGGGGTTCCCAAACTCTTCTTAGTGGTGGAGCTTAGGGAGACATTAGGGTGATTTTGCGCTAATTCGTCTAAAAGTGCAAAATTTTGTACAGATATAGCCCATGGGCATGCTCTAATCATTTAGCTAAGGTGACCGGAGTTGGTGACCTCACCAATGTGATGACCTCATCACATTTGTGATGACAGATATAGCCGTTTTTAGTAGCCTGGCTAATAAGCCAGACCGAATCAGCCGTTGGCAAAAATAAAATTGCCTGCCGGCGGATAAGTCTGGCTTATTAGCCAGGCTACGTTTTTAGCCCAAGGAGTGTTTTTCGTGCAAAACGAATGCTTGCAATGGATTCAAAACCATGAAAACCCCATAGTTTGACACGTCACATGCTACTTAAAGCATAATGAAATTTAAAAAATCTTTGCCTTATATAGGCTGCTAATGTTGGCCATATGGATTTGGCCACTGTGGTGACCCCGAAGGTCACTGGCTCAGGGGCCCTAGCTACATCATTAGAGCATACAGTGCAGTTTGTACAGTGTACACTGTACACACAGTATGTGGACCATGGTGACATTGATCAATTCTTGATAAAAAGCTTCTAATATATTATTTATGACCCAAAATCTATAAATCTCACACTATTAAGGCAACCGGCCGGTTCCACGTGCTGCACAAGGTGCCCTTTTTTCACTTGAGCACCTGCCCCTCTAAATGTCTGTGCACGTCAACCACTTACACTAAGCCCTATTTCAGTAATAGTGGAAAATAGCCGATCTATAAGCCTGCAACGTGCCACATCACGACGCATTGTGAGCTTGTAGATTTGCTATTTTCACTATGCGATTTTATAATGTACTATATCAAATTTCTGCAACCCACAAATGGTTCCCGAATCCCGACCCATTGATTGGGAAACACTGCACTAATTGGCTCAGACAGCATGACTCTCCAATGCTCCAGAATTGAGTGTCGGGCAGTAATAAAACATGAAGGTAATATTATTATTTCCCGAATCCCCAGTGACGACGAGTAGTGTAACTTATTATAATTACCAAAACAGAAATATTATCACTGATCCAATCAACACATTACAATGAACGTGATTTGTTTTTGTTTCTGATTGAGATAAGCCCTCTCTCTCTTTGCTGCACAATATAAATGGTAAATGGTGCATTTATATAGCGCCTTTATCCAAGGCGCTTTACATAGATTGTGCATTACATTCACACATTCATACACCGATTGCAGCGGAAGCCATGCAAGGTACCAACCAGCACATCGGGAGCAATTTGGGGTTCAGTGTCTTGCCCAAGGACACTTCGACAGGAGGAGCCGGGATTCGAACCGCCGACCCATGGATCATTGGGCGACCTGCTCTACCTCGCCCCTATATTAGTCGCCCCTAATATACACTGGATTCAGTTTAGAAAGGGACCTAGATAAACAGATTTGTATTGTACTTCACTTTTTTTCAGGGAGATTGTGTATAGCAGATGTAATAATTATAATTATATATTATAAATATATTATTATTTATTTTAAAGGGGTAATACAGTAATTAACAAGTAACTTTACTATTCCTGAGTAACTTGGCCAACACTTCTGCTGAAATCACATCAAAATCACACAAAATGATAGCAATAAAGAAAAAGGAACCAGAACTGGTACGCAGTTTCTACAAGCTCCTAATCTCCTGACCTTAACCAGAAATACGTATTTTGTTATGTGACTGTAACTTATAATACACCTCATTGGCATTTACTCAGTGGCAAGATCATGGTTCCAAGTAGAGGTTAATCTCATATTTCTTTCTCGTGACAGGTTTGCTTCACAATTAATGTGAAAGGGTTTTTCTAATTTGTATTCATGAAACATATAGTTGGCTCTGAAAGTATTTTTCAAGTAATGATAGCAGCTAAAACTTGAACTCTGAAATGATACATTGGTTGCCTAATTAGTGTCATTGTTTTAGAGTGGATTGTGTTTACTGCTGCCAGGCTAATTTGGTCTATACACTGAACATTACATTGTTTTTTCCACACTGTCAAGTGTATGGCATTTCTTCCCCAACCTGCTTAGGGCGGCTGCGTGCAGACAGGCTTTATGCAAACACTCTAATTACCAGACCCTATTAGGGTTGATCAGGCTGCCTTCACTTGATATGCGGCACAGGAGGGGATAGATGGGGAGGAAGGAGGGGGGCAGGTCTTATAGCACCATGACCATTTGCAAGCAATCGTGAAATGTTTTCTACGCACTAAATTAATCCGCACAAACAAACTTTAGCCTCGTTGATATTTTGTTGCCAGACAATTGGCAACAAAACATTTGGCTGTGGTCCTTGTCTGTTTTGTCAGAGTTTTTTTTTTGTGTGTGGGGAGAGGATCAAACAGTCACTAATTGTTTTGAGTTTACATTATTGTGTAATAAGATTATGTAAGATTATGTATAATTTAAACATTATTGTTGTATGGCTGCATATGAAGGATTTATGTGTTTGAGTTTTCTGAATATTTCCACCAGTTAAAAACACTTTCACTCTGGTGTCCCTGTTTTCTTTTTTGGTTTTTTTTCAAAATATGTCAAGAATTTTCAAACACTCAAAAAATAGCCTATAGCAGATATACAACCCGTTCAGCTTGTAGAATGGCTATTTTTGTTGTTAAAGGATCATTTAAGTACCCCCCCCCCCCCCCCACACACACACACACAATGTAAAAGTATAAATAAATCCTGCATAAACCTTTATTTAAAACGTTGGAACATTCCACACACACAGAAAGCCACATGCTTTAATAATTGTGTATAGAAACTTCCATGGGCTTTTTAGTTTCACCTCAATTTCAAATGAAAGCTGTATTGGCCATAAATTATTTACGCAATACGTCTGCAGGCACCATGGCTCAGCTTGACTCAGTCCTTTGACTTGTCTTCCCTTCCGAGGGGGGGTGGAGGGTGGAGGGGGGGTGGGGGGCTACACCGTCCCCCCGGTGTAGCCCTGCATATCCTCAACACTTGCAGTGGAGCGAACGACGGGTACAGCAGGCATGTGAAACAATGACAGGACCGGAGGGAACACTTGGGTTTTTGTTTCAGGAATGACTGTGGAATAACATGACAAGGGCTTGCCTCGAAATACAGTATGAACATTTGTGGAATGCATAATGCTCACCTCTTCCTCAGGTTTTGGTCTCATGGTTTCAGCAGATATAATAACATCCGTTATTATCTCTGCTTCTGCTTATTCTCCTTTTCTCTTTATTTTCTGTCCGTCCGTCCGAGTACGGAACTAGCGTTTGTTGACCACCAAGTGTCAGTGTTGCGCAGCTGCCTTAACACACACACACACACACACACACACACACACACACACACACACACACACACACACACACACACACACACACATAGGCCAGGGAGGAGGGCTAGTACAGTACAGTACAGTACAGTACAGTACAGTACAGTACAGTACAGTACAGTACAGTACAGTACAGTACAGTACAGTACAGCACCACTCAGTTCAGATGGGTCTGATTTTTGCAGTGTTTGGAGTTTGCAGAGTGACCTGTGGCTAAATCGGACCTTCATATCACCTTTGCTCTCCTCAGCTGGGAGGAGTTTTAAAAGGTGGTGCATTAATTATACCTAGCTGTATCCACACATAATGTAATGAGTCAGCTAGCTGCTAGAGAGACTTGAGCTCAAGCCAGGTAAAACAAGAACAAAGTTTGCCTACTGTCCTCAAGTGGTCTGTTGAAACATCATCCTTGATTTCACATTATTTATTCTGGTGGTAACTTTGTATTCTGTTACCATATGGTAGACTGCATGTTGGACAATTCAATTATATGATGTGTTTGTTGTTCTGACCTTGTTTTATGCATAAAGACCTCCAAGGATAAGCACCAAAACAAGAGGTCTTGCCAAACATTTTGATGATGGTCTGATTTTATGTTTAATTTGCCTTAGCGTCATTGCAAATAAGACAAGATAAACCTTTATTGATCCCTGGAGGGAAATTGAGACGTCATCCCAGTGACTGCAGCAAGGAGAGCATAGAAGTAAAAGTAACACAAAAACAATACCAGATAAATAAGATAAACGTCTTGCACTAATATAATTACCGGTATATGTAGTCAGTCAGTCAGCCAATCAATCAGCCAATCAATCAGCCAATCAATCAGCCAATCAATCAAGATAGCACCAACAGAGTATATGCAAATGGAGAATGTGCTGAATTAGATAGGTGGGAGTATAATAGAATAATTACATTCAGCATACTTCTATACATCTGTGCAGTAAGACAAACCATGGTATACATCAGTATACTCATTTGTGCAAAAAAAACATATGAGGTAAAATATACGTATGGTTATTTACATATTATTTTTCTCTTTTTATTTTGTCTGTGTTCATATAGCTCTGACAGCCACAGGGGAAAAAGGCTCTTAAAGCCTTGAGCCCCCGGGCTGTGACACACCTCAAGCGCTTACCAGTCCGCACCATCATGAGCAGTTCAGTCTGTCACTGGGGTGCCATGTCCCCTGTCAGGATGCTCCGGGCGGTGGTGCCGGTGTAGAAGGCTCTCAGTATCTTTTGTGTGAGACCTTGAAATTCCTCAGTTGCCTGAGGTCAGACACTGTCTCGCCAAGTTTCTGATCTCTCTTTTTTATTTTTATTTTATTTATAACTTTGTTTATTGGTTTTTTCACAGAAGCATTATTTAAATACTGGAGTTGACACGTTTCTGATCTCTGAGTGCATACTCCAAGTCTGGACCATACTCCAAGTCTGGTCCTCTGTGATGTCTACCCCTAGGGGCGACTGTGGCTCAGGAGGTAGAGCAGGTCGTCCAATGATCCATGGGTTGGCGGTTTGAATCCCGGCTCCTCCTGTCTACATGTCTTGCCCAAGTGTCCTTGGGCAAGACATTGAACCCCAAATTGCTCCCGATGTGCTGGTTGGTACCTTGCATGGCTTCTGCCGCAATCGGTGTATTAATGTGTGTGAATGGGTGAATGTAATGCACTATGTAAAGCGCCTTGGATAAAGGCGCTATATAAATGCACCATTTACCATTTACCATTTATGTACTGGAAGCTGCTCACCCTCTCTCTACTGGTGCCCTGTTGATCAGGAGGGGCATGTACAGTCTATCAACCTGCACGAAGGAATGAATATGTAGTCTGTCACCAAATCAACAAGAAATATAATGTAGGCCAATATCACCAGCATATTGATGAATATATGAATGACTATAGTGTCATCAGCAGTCTATATGAATGATAGTCTATCAAAAATCAACATTGAATATATTAATAAATACAACAACAGAATATAACAGTCTATAACAATACAAGCACATTATTTATGTTCACGTTTGAAGCTGATCAGTATCCCATGCAAATTGGATTAGTATAGACTGAGCTGTTATTAAAATAAATGATGCCTATGGGCCTACTTGTGTGGAGATGGAGATGCAGAGCACTTCGACTTTGATTCCTCATTAGTCATTACTGTTTGATATTGAGATTTAATTGAACGACAACATTAATTTGAGTAGACTCAAAATTTCACTCAGTGTGGCAGCAATGGGATTAACTAAAGGTTCATAGTGGTTATCAAACACTTCTTGCAAACATTGATCATCCTCCAGGCGAGTTAAGCCACTTCAGTATGTTTGTTTATCAAAACAGTTTGTTCAGTGTGTTGTGTTTGTTATCTAAAACAGTGGATCTCAAAGTGGGGTCCAGGCAGGGACCCTCAGAGTTCCTTTTGATTGATTGATTGATTGATTGATTGGATACTTTGTTAACAGTAGGCCTATAGTAGTAGACACTACTACTACAAAAAGCCCCAGGGGGGGCTTCTTTACACTGTGCCCCTTCGCACTCAATTCATCATAATTCATAATATAATAGCCTACATAAAAGTAAACTCAGCAGCATCAAAACTATATCCTACAGGCAGAGAAAGTTGGGGTAGGGACAGGGGGCAGAGGGTTCATTTGGTTCCATTACACTCTCAGAGTTAGGGGGGGGGGGGGGTCCTTGAAATTAAACAAAAGTTTGTCGAGGGTCACACTCTATGGTCACACTCACAATTCACAGTTAACGTTTCACACGACTTTATTTCACGAGCGCACTCAAAACAGGAAGTCGTGTGACGTACCTTGAGACCCTGGCGCGTTTGTTGAAAACAATCCCGGGCTGGGCAGCAGCAGTAGCATCAGCACCAGACGTTGCTGTGACAGTGACAACTGAAACCACGAACTTTAACACAACTTTTCAAATGAAGTAGAATAATATACTGGACATGGAGCTGTCTCATCATGTAAAGAAAATAGGTAAACCTGCGCTTAAACTTTCTAGCAAAAATAAAGTTACACTAAGCCCTCATAGCTGTGATAGATATTACATACATTGCATGTATTCAATTTACACAGCCGCGTACAATATTTCACTCACATTCCATGCACTCCCGTGCCGGGGACTCTCGCATTAACATAGTTGTAGATCCTTTCGGTACGCTACCATAGTTTACCTTTTCTGTATTTGGGACATCGATCGGTACCGAAAGAGGCTACTATATATTGCTGCGACTTGGGCTCATCTCTTAATTATTGTTATTATACTATTGTCATAGTAACCAATATATAACTATATAATAAATTATAACCTTCAAAACTAGTTTAATTTGAAGGTTCTAGCAGAATTTATTTATTTATTATATTAACATTTACCACTTTTCCACGAGTTTCACTCTATCCATATGGGGCACACATCAATAGACATGTCAGGTGTCATGAATTACTCCGCATTAAGAGCAATGCAGTGCAAATTCATGATCTATGGCAAATCTATGATCATCTTTGATGAATTGAACATGGTGGACCCTCTTGTAAACAAGTGTAATGCTTAATTTGGTCGTCCACTCACAGTTAACAGTCTTTGTATTGAGTTTGTGCTTGAAATGTACTGTAATTCTGCAAACTGTTAATAAATATTTCAATCAATCAATCAATGGCTGTGCATATGGAATACATTACATTTATGTAATATCACAGCAGCTTGGGATATCAGAGTGTAAACTCTCTCACTCACTCAAACTCTTCATTCAATAACGTTGCGTTGAATAACTCAAAGCGTCTGTATTGGTTGGTATTTCCCTGTATGATTAGGCCATTCTTTGGTGGAGATCAGAGTTCGAGCATTGAAGAGCATCATAAGCAAGCTGGACCATTCCTTAATTTCTGTATCCGATCTGGTCCAAGAAAGGAGGTTGTTTGTGGTCCTTCTGGAATGGTTCAATTTCCCCACGGTGCCCATTCAGGACGAGGTCCTTGAGTTGCTCAATACTTTATCACAGGTAGGTTGAAACCCTTTGAAGACTGTCTATATTAAAAATAAAATACATATTCAAAGTCAAACCCAGGGCTGAGAATCCATGCATAATAAGAAGAAAACGTTTTAATGAAGATGAACAGTGTCATGGACTGGACCTTTGAACGACTGTCACATAGCAAGCAAGTGTAGCCCCCAGCCCGCAACAGCCCTGCCAATCAGCCTATCTCACAGAATTCCCCGCCCCCCTAAATACGCCCCCTTTCGGGGTTAGTGGTGATAGCGTGACGTCACTCCATAGACGCTTCATGTTAACAGAGGTAATTTAAGAAGTCTACAACTTTTGTTTTCTCAAGGTAAGGTTTGTTCTATCTGTTCGAGCTGATTTACCATCTTGTTTGCTTCATAATAATATTGGTCTGTCACATTTTTACATTAGAAAATGTACTTAGATTCTCCAGAGAAAAAAACGTGTAAATGCTCATGTTAAAGACACCACTATTTACCGGAAGTGGGTGTGGAAAGCGGGCTGTGAGATAGGCCTATCGGGCTCAGCCCTATTGGGACGGTAGGTTGTGCGTTGGTCAGGCGAGTGGGAGGAGCCCCGGGTTCAATCCCCGCTTCCGCGTAATGCTCCAATCTGGCGTAGTCGGCAGGACGTGGAACGTGATATCCTCGCGTGAGGGACATGAGGGATATCGTGTGCGGCGTCCCGTGGTGTGAAGTGAGAAGCGCGAGGATGCGCTTCAAAGACTGGGGGGGGGGGGGATTGTAGGGGGATTGTAACCGTGGCAGCGGTGGCCGAACGGATAGCGGCGCGGTCTAGATACCGGAAGGTTCCCAGTTCGAACCAGCCGTCCGACACGTTAAAATTACCACCGCTGAAATGCCCTTGAACAAGGCATCAACCACTACGATGAAATGTGTTCTATGAGCAGGGCCTGGCTGGAAACAAGTTCTTGAGCTTAGCCCAGATACCCTGGGTAAATATAGATTTCATTTCATTTCATTTCACTCAGCCCGCAACAGCCCTGCCAATTGGGCTCAGCCCTATTGGGACGGTAGGTTGCGCGTTGGTCTGGCGAGTGGGAGGCCCGGGTTTAATCCCTGCTTCTGCGTAATGCTACACAAGCAAAAATCATTAACCTGCAGAAAGCATGCAGATAATAATAATGACTATTACAGCCCAACGCAGGGTTACAGGCAGTGAGTGTTCGTTACTCTGCTATTGTATAAACTTTAAAAAAAAAATGTATGTACTGCAATGAAATGACTATGTCACACACAGTGCTGTAGGGTTTGGTTTCTTGACTATTTTCCATGACTGCTCTCTGCTATCGTACATCCAAAGCATCCTGGTGCAGCGCAGATGCTGAGAGATGTTGGTGCGGTGGAGTTCCTTACCCAGCTGTCTCCAAACATGGAGCCCAGACTGCGAGGTGTCATTGACGGCATCCTGGACCAGCTGTTCTTGCTACCGGAGCTAATCCCTAGACATACAACAGTCTACTCCCATGGACAGCATATTGTAGCTCCAACAACAGGTGTCAAGTCAAACCTTTGTATCCAGTCAAATTGTTTTTAATTCCTTTTCATAATGCAGTGAAGTGAAGTGGGGTGTCCCTGCATGCAGAAACTCATGTTGTGACTAATGTTTTAGACAGTATAAGTATGCCGATTATTTTTGCCAAAAGTAAATTGTCTTTGCTTTTAGTTGTTGCAGTTCCTCCTCCGGAAGAGCATTCTACCAAAATGGGCTATTTCCAAAAGACTAAGCAAAGCAAGACAGATGTTCTACCTCAGAGGATTGCAGGTATGTTGGGTAGATAACCTCAGACTCAGTTGTTTGTTAATTTAACACATGTTGCATATTATCATTTTTGCTTGATATTGTATGTATATTATGTACAGCATACACATGATATAAATGCAAATGCGCCCCTTTATGCATCGATTTCCTTTATGTTCATGTGTTTCACTGCCAGTTCCTGAGTCTGTCAGATGTCTGAAGTTCTCCATGTTCCCGTGGCTGGCTTTGACCACCACCGACAGACACATACTTTCATCCAATGAAAGGTGGGTGACATCACATAGATTTTATTTCTACTTCACTCCATGACACTGATATAGAGTGTCGCAGTCCCGCCCCCTTTCATGACGACGCCAGGCCCAGGAAATGATTCCCAATGCATTTTTCCCATAGACATTTCAAAACGTATTTATTTAAAGACCTTATAAGTGTCGTACAAAGCCAACTCTTGTCGTGACAAATCATGACAACAAACACAATATTTTGGACCAAACAAATAATTACAAAGAAGAAGAAAAAGTGTTGTAACCTGCCGTTTTCTTCTTCTTTCTAATTATTTGTTCAGCCCGAAAATTTTTGTTTGTTGTCATGATTTGTCACGACAAGAGTTGGCTTTGTCCGCGGTGTAAACGTCTTTAAATAAATACTTTCTGTCTATGAGGAAAATTAACGGGGATTTATTTTCCGGGTCTCTCGAGGGGGCGGGACTGTGACACTCTATAGTCGATTCTAATAAGAAGTTTGATGTGACTCCACACAGCACTGTTTAATTTCTTAATATCAAACACGTTTCCTCCTTTCTTGCTCCTTTTTAAATAGCTCTTTGAGAAGCAATAATCCCAACTTAGTCCAGACAACGTGTGAACTTCTGCGTGATGTCATCATGCAGGACTTCCCAGCGGAGATCTTTCTGCAGAGGCCTGGTATTGTGCAGGTACTTATTGTCAGGCTTCCTGGAAAAGTATGAATTAGACAAGTAAGACGCGTAAACGCGGGAAGCGAACGAAGCTGTTGTGACACACATACACACACACACACACACACACACACACACACACACACACCCACACCTCTGTATCGTTCCAATTTCTTCTCTGTATTGTTCCAATTTCAGTTGCCCTCTGGTGGCGGGCGGGTGGTGTTACAGCGTGACACACACAGACACACAGACAGACAGACAGTTTTGGCCAGCTTCTATAGTTAGTGCTATCACTTCGTTCACAATTAGATTATTATTAGGAAAAAATACTTTAGAAAAATAATTAATATTCACTTACAGTACACTAACTTTACTCTAAGTCGACACATCCACCACCAAATTAGTTTAAAGAAAATGCGGCAATATCTCTGAATTGCATATACATAGCATCACAAATAACATTGTCTCAAATTCTTGTCTGAACATTTATTTGTTACGCAGTTACTATAGGTATTAGACATTTTAAACTATCTTTTAAGGAAACCATAGGAAGACTAGCTGGCCAGGGCACAGCTAATGAGGATCCTATCATCCTAACAAATAAACAATAATTGTATGGCTGCATTTATCGTCATGTCCATGGTAGTGAATAAATAAGGCTTCAGGCGGTTTGAACATTAATGATTTGATTTATATTGAATCATTTTCATTTCGATCTCCCACTGGTTGCTTTTTTAAATGCTTTAAAAATTAAATAGCTGATTTACAAGTTCACAACTCATTGCTATGCGACACGTTGTGACCTTGTAGTTTGGCTATTTTCGCTACTGTTGAGTGACATTAAGACAAAGAATAATGTAGGCCCATTAATTTATGAAAATATATGAAAACATGAGAATTGGAGATGCAAGGTTTCTGCCCGACAGCGACAATACATTTCTTCAGTGAATTTGAACAGTCCTTGCCTATGTCTTCTTATAGAGCTAATTTGAACAGTCCTTGCCTATGGCTTCTTATAGAGCTAATTTGAACAGTCCTTGCCTATGGCTTCTTATAGAGCTAATGTGAACAGTCCTTGCCTATGGCTTCTTATAGAGCTAATTTGAACAGTCCTTGCCTATGGCTTCTTATAGAGCTAATTTGAACAGTCCTTGCCTATGGCTTCTTATAGAGCTAATTTGAACAGTCCTTGCCTATGGCTTCTTATAGAGCTAATTTGAACAGTCCTTGCCTATGGCTTCTTATAGAGCTAATTTGAACAGTCCTTGCCTATGGCTTCTTATAGAGCTAATTTGAACAGTCCTTGCCTATGGCTTCTTATAGAGCTAATTTGAACAGTCCTTGCCTATGGCTTCTTATAGAGCTAATTTGAACAGTCCTTGCCTATGGCTTCTTATAGAGCTAATTTGAACAGTCCTTGCCTATGGCTTCTTATAGAGCTAATCTGAACAGTCCTTGCCTATGGCTTCTTATAGAGCTCCAGTTTAAACAGTCCTTGCCTATGGCTTCTTATAGAGCTCCAGTTTGAACAGTCCTTGCCTATGGCTTCTTATAGAGCTAATTTGAACAGTCCTTGCCTATGGCTTCTTATAGAGCTAATTTGAACAGTCCTTGCCTATGGCTTCTTATAGAGCTAATTTGAACAGTCCTTGCCTATGGCTTCTTATAGAGCTGATTTGAACAGTCCTTGCCTATGGCTTCTTATAGAGCTGATTTGAACAGTCCTTGCCTATGGCTTCTTATAGAGCTGATTTGAACAGTCCTTGCCTATGGCTTCTTATAGAGCTGATTTGAACAGTACTTGCCTATGGCTTCTTATAGAGCTCCAGTAGCATCATGGCCTTATATCAAGGTTATCAGAATAGTAACTACGGTGTCTTTCTATCACTAGAGATTTCATTTTCTCCTTTTCCAAAGTGTTGTGCAGTGCTCTCTGTAATCATTTGAATTTGAATTATTCAACAAGGATTATATTGTGTTTGGGGAGGTGTGTGTTCCTCCTGTGGCTTCATAAGTAGCCTCCTTTACACCCCTTATCCTTAGTCAATACGTATTTAGAAAAACCAAAGGCTTGGATTTAGAGGCATGGCATCATTAGTGACAGAGGGCAGGGAGTTTGAACTTGGAACAAATTGCTGCACCAATAATTAAATTCCAGGTGCCCTTTTATTTAGTGAACCTAATTACGACTGTTCCATCACTGTCTGAGTATCGGGTCCTCTGTTCAACACAAACACATCGGCTTTCTTCTTTCAGCTTGCCTTGGACACTCCTTTGTTCTATTGCCTGACTCAGTGGCGTGCACAGACATTTAGAGGGGCAGGTTCTCAAGTGAAAAAAGGGCACCAGCGCGTGGAACAGCCGGTTGCCTAAATAGTGTGAGATTTATAGATTTTGGGGCCTAAATAATATATTAGAAGCTTTTTTTATCAAGAATTGATCAATGTCACCATGGTGCACATTTTCTTTCTTCAAAAGGGCACATTTGTCCAGAGGGAAAAGGGCAGGGTGCTCTAGCACCCCCTACTGTCTATCTGTGCATGCCACTGGCCTGACTGATGCCAGATCCTAGAGCACCAAAAGAAAATCAGACAGTGTGTGTGTGCGCCTGCGCGCGCGGCTGCGCAACAGTGACACTTGGTGGTGAAAAATCGCTATTTCCGTGCTCAGACACATACACATACATACATACATACATATACACATTGCTGCGTATAGGAGTGGCTAGCACCACTCAAAAATAGGCAATTTATAAGCTGGGCTTGTTGATCTGCTTTTTTAAACCCATTTTGAAAGATGGGCACGGCAGTGGTTAAAATGGAACATATCAGTATACCATACTGTGTACATGCATGATTTTTATATATGATGTCTAACGGTATATTGTTTCTAAGAAAATCACTATATAGTAGTTGATATGTGATATGTCTCCTATGTCCTCTCTAGAAACCCATTGCAGCAATTGATTATATTTGACCGATAATAATTCATTCCTCTCATTTCATCCACTGTGTCCAGAACCTCCTGTCCCTCCTGAGGCTGAGTTCAGGTGAAGGTGAGAAGCGCTGCCTCCGGCTGCAGGCTCTCGCCTGCCTACGGCAGCTGTGTGTGGGTCTGAGGAGCAGACTACGCTTTCATCAGGACCCCAGCTTCCGCTCCTCCAAGCAAGGTGGCTCTACCCGAAGTCTGGCTACCCGAAGTCTGACAAAATGTCGCCCAACAAAAATATCTCATTTTCAAATGAAAAGTGGTATAGATACTAGACACATCAACACTTTTCTGTATGCGTTTGTTTTTCTTTAGTCAGGCAACAGAATTGAATTCATTATTTTGTTGAATGTGCTTTTCCTGTCCTATATTAGGTGGATATGATGCCCTAGCATGCCTTATCCTATTGGCATTTATATTGCATTGTATATTGATTTTATATTGTATATGATTTGAGCACTAATTTGTCCCATAACATTGTCATTGTCAACTTCCCACTCAATCTTCAGAACCAAAGTCTCAGGTGGCCCAGTTGAAGGATTATTTGTGAGCACCTAAAAATGGAGTATTGTCATGACATGAGTATTTTCTATGCGTGAGGCTTCTGAATGTGTTTAACCCAAAATAATAATTCTATGTCCCGTGCATTAAACACATTCTCCTTTGTGAAACTCATCACATCATTATAGATTGGAATTTCTACCATCTGCATACGGCATAACACACAATCAATTATCAGGCCTATTGTGATATGCTCTCTCTACCGATTAATTTGTGATATGCTCTTTAACCAATTATTAATTTGTTTTAATTCACTGCCATATTTTAACTACTTAAACTCTAGTCTTATTGAAATGGACCTGAGTTGCAACAGCACTTTTTTCTGTCTACACCAAATATCTTATCCAAAAATAGTCAATCTACAAGCTCGGCTCTTTTTGGCTAATGTCCCCCCCCCCCCCCCCCAGGTTATGGATACTGGGTGTTCAAGTGGTTAATCTGGGTTAGGATTTATTCTCCTGGTTCTCCTATTTCAAATGATATGCAAAATATCTTTTCAATGTCTGTATATTTGTCTCTTTTTTTAAATTTGGTTCTTGTGTAGACCCGGTGTCTCAGAACTCGTCCCTGTCGTACTCCCAGGAGGGACAGGGAGCCCAGCGCTCCCTGGCCTCCTCTCCCGGGGCAGAGTGCTCTCCGAGGCCCTCTGTGGTGGGACGCACCGGACAAAGAGCCAGTGGTGACGGCCAAGATGGAGATGCACCCTCCAACAGGTGTGTGTGTGTACGCACAAGGCTTATTGTCCGAGCTGTTTTCTTCCACGTTTGGTCTTCACCACTTTAACCCATTTTGGGTGGGAACCCCTTTTGGTGTTAGCATTATGTTATGCTTTAGCTATTGAAAAATAGCAGATCTACAAGCTCATAGCGCGCCACCGAGTGGCGCGCTACGAGCTTGTAGGTCTGCTATTTTTGAAAAATCAAAGAACCACTGACATAGAAACATAGCTTTTTCAGAAAACTGTCAGGATGTAGAAGACATCTTTAGAATCTGATCTCAGGTCAAAATGGGTTAAAGTTTTGTGCCCCTCAACTCTGGTCTGTGTGATCTCTTCAGTGGTAGCTCTACCAGAGGCAGCGGGGCGGCAGCCCAGGCCGCCGGGCGGCCCCTCCAGTCGCCCGCAGACGGAGGAGCCCACCTGGAGCTGCCTGACCTGGGTGCGGAAGATGTCCTGGAGCTGCAGCTCCAGCAGCTCAGTCTAGCCCAGTTCACGCTTGCCACCATGGAGCATGCCATACCTCTGCTCAAGACTGGTAGGAAGTCTAGCCCCTTTTCTAAGAAGCATGGGGTGGGGGCAGGGGGGGTGGGAGGTAGGCAATTAGCGCCGTCAATCTCGCACGCTCCGTTTCATCTCACCCCTTTGCTCCTATAGAACGTGTTAATATTAGGTGAGATAATGCAACAATTAAACCCCCTTCCAACCAAGGTTATTATAGATTTTTCATTATCTCCGCCAGGCAGGGGGGCAGAGATTGTTTATTTTTTATTTTAATTAGTTTGTCAAGTGCTTTTTTTAAGGCTTAGTTTTATTTTTGTTTTGTATTAGTTTTAGTGTTAGTTTATTAGTTATTAGTTATTCTGAAATACTGGGTATTTGTCAGGGATGAGATTCAAAAAGGTCAGATATTGGACATGGATTGGATATGGATATTGGACAAAATCTAATCTAATATCTCAATATTTCTGACCTTGAAAATCGATATTGTGACGATAATATCATACAGTATATTGTGACAATAATATATTTGTTTCTCCAAGAATTTTCCAAAATAGTGGAAATAGCTGATCTGCAAGCTCACAACGCAATGTGAGCTTGTAGATGGTTGAACATTTATGGATGTATAAATTAGGGCATGAGTGATTCAATCCAGGAAAAGCCAACAGTTATGTTATATCACGATACACAAAATGTAGGATATACAAAATCCCAGACGATTATCTGGTCTCATGACAAGAAAGTACTACGATATGGTCTTGACACGAAGTTGATCTCATTCCCCCTCGCCCTCACTCACTAACACACACTCACGCACGTACGCATGCACTCTCTATCTCTCTCTCTCTCTCTCTCGTCCTCTCAGAGGGTACTCGTGTGGTCCACCGCGTCTTAGATCTGCTGAGCAAAGCCTCCGTCCTGCTCGGGGACAGCGTGAATGAGCTGGTGTGGGACGACCAGAGCCTGGTGGGGAAAGAACTGGCAAGTAAAAAAGAGAAAAATACGCGACTCGTGACAGACTTTTATGTAGATGAATGGATACACTTCACTGAAGAGCGGTTGTTGTGGCCACCAGACAATGCACTGCAGATGCACGCAGGCACACGGCTGTCAAGGAGAGCCGTGGGCACGTGATTGAAGTGAATGAATTATCCCATTTTGGGCGGGAACCCCGTTTGGTGTTAGCATTATGTTATGCTTTAGCTATTGAAAAATAGCAGATCTACAAGCTCGTAGCGCGCCACCGAGTGGCGCGCTACGAGCTTGTAGGTCTGCTATTTTTGAAAAATCGAAGAACGACTGACATAGAAACATAGCTTTTTCAGAAAACTGTCAGGATGTAGAAGACATTTTTAGAATCTGATCTCAGGTCAAAATGGGTTATACGACGCCTTTTCTTTTTTACACAGGCCTTCACTCTGCTACAAAGACTGTGTCTAGGCATGCATGCATGCATGCGTGTACTGTACGTATGTTTGTATGCATGCATGCATACACACAGCCCTTCTTTCTGCACCCCTTGGGTTTAGGCCGCCGCTATACAACGAGTTAAAGTAAATAAGTGCATATTTTATGTGTATAAAAGCCTCTACACTCGGGATTGCTTGTTTTTTTTTGTTTTCAACCGTGCAGAATAATTTGTTATCCTCTTTGACTGTTTAACTTTAAAGACTATGTTCCTGTGTGCAGGGAGTTATACACTTGTCAAGCCCCGGCCCCTCTGGCCCTCTGCTGTTTAATACATTCAGGCCTGACGTCGAAATAAATAAAAAAAAGTTTTCTAAATCATGACAATTTTCTGAAAGATTTGAGGCATGTTTTAACGATCTTTTCAAAAATAGCAGACCTAGTGCCGTGCTATGAGCTTGTAGATCTGCTTTTTTTTTTGTAAAGATTTTCTTTTGTGGCCTTCACCTTTATTATTTTTTTTAAATGTTTTTTTTGTGGCTTTTGCCTTTATTTTATATTTCTTATGGAGGGACAGACAGTAGGCTGACAGGAAATGGGGAGAGAGATGGGGGGGGGGAAGACATGCAGTAAAGGCCGTCGGGATCGGGAGTCGAACCCGCGGCACACTGCCAGACTGGATTACCAGCCAAGGTGCCTGGACCACTGAGCCATGGCCCAGGCCCTTCGCCTTTATTTTATATAAATTTTATGGAGGGACAGACAGTAGGCTGTCGGGATCGGGAGTCGAACCCGTGGCACACTGCCAAGGTGCCTGGACCACTGAGCCATGGCCCAGGCCGATCTGCTATTTTTCAATAGCTAAATTATAACATAATGTATGTAACCACCAAAAGGGGTTCCCGCTCAAAATGGGTTAATACATGCCCAGAGCCTCGCAGGCTGAGAACTGTTTTGTCATCTTTATGTGGAGAGCAGCCTTGTGTGCCAGACCTCTAGGTTTCCCCTATGGGACCACGACCAATTCTCACCAGTCGAGCAATGCACAGGACATTTACTGCCCCCTGCTGGTGACAACAGCCTATTGTTACTTTCTTGTTTTCTTTTTTTCCATTGGAATGTTTTTTTCCAAGCTGCAAGTGGTTGAGAATAGATTGTTCCAATTTATTTTATACTGCAATGGGGTTGGGTCTGTATCCTGTCCCAAAATAACACTTAAATCTGATTACGTTTAATCTCCTGTTCCCCTGGGAACTAAATTTGTTTTCTTCGAGACAGCTTGTTATTGTGTGTGTGTGTGTGTGTGTGTGTGTGCGTGTGCGTGTGCGTGTGTGGGGCGCTCAGGAGGTAGAGCAGGTCGTCCAATGATCCATGGGTCGGCGGTTCGAATCCCGGCTCCTCCTGTCTACATGTCGAAGTGTCCTTGGGCAAGACACTGAACCCCAAATTGCTCCCGATGTGCTGGTTGGTACCTTGCATGGCTTCCGCTGCAATCGGTGTATGAATGTGTGTGTGAATGTAATGCACAATCTATGTAAAGCGCCTTGGTTGAAGGCGCTATATATATGCACCATTTTACCATTTGTGTGTGTGTGTGGTGGTTATGTAGAAGGAGAAGCTGCAGGTGTGTCTGGAGTTACTGGGGGACATCCTGAGCTACCATCAGAGGGCTTCGTCGGCAGACTGCCCCCCCCAAAGCGTGGTGGTCCACCATAGACTAGCCTACACAGGCAGCGCCGTATTCGCCATCCGGCTGCTCCAAACCGTCGTCCCTCCCGAGAAGGTGTTGGCACGATTTTCATAACGTGAATATTTATGTGCTTGCCGCGCATGCATTTAATCTGTATGCAGGTGTTATCCGAGTCCAACTCACTCCACTCTGCTGTGGACTGTATATGGCAGGGCTTGGCAGCCCCGTTTCCACAACTGAATTGAAACTGTTATGATGTTTCAGTTGTTGTGAGCATGAATGCTGAGATAAATGGTGAGAATTATAGGCACAACTACTTGCAATTCATGCCTTAAGTTCTTTATATTATTCACTGCAGAAAATGGGCTTCCATGGCTATGCGATTTTGGATTTACGATTGTTGATTTTACAATTTACTTACAACCTGCGTTGCTCTGGGTTTGATTCTAGGATTAGCACAGCTTGGTAAAGAAGCATTAAATACTTATACTGATGTTACTTAGGTGCTCCACCTCAGCAATGGTCTATTGTGCCTCATAAGAGGTATAGATGCTCTTGTTGCTCAGCTTTTATGCGACAAAAAGCCACTTTGACCTACTTACGTCAATTCCCTGTTTTTTCATAGATTATATTTACTATGCGGATTGGTTTGTTACTTGTTCACGTTTACTCTGATTTCACACTTGTAAGTTGTTCTGGATAGGAGTGGCTGTTAACACTCCCATCGCCCAGGACGAAGTCTTGTCCAAAAGACACAGTTTATTGATATGAGAACGGATCGCATGGCTCCACAGCCTGGGAGCGCCTGTTGGGCAATCCTCGGTGACGCGCAAGAGTGAGATGTCATCGAAAAACTCCCTCCCCTGTTTAGCTGATGAAAACGAAAATCTTAAAACGTTCATAACTCGCGATCTAAATCATCCCGTCTAATTATGAAAAAAGATCCTGTGTTAGACGGCGCTCCGCGGTCCAGTCGCTAGTTGCGATAGATTTATTCTTGTCTCCCGTTGTTGTCGATCGACTCTAGAGTGGTGTGGCTATTGTTAGCTGCTACACACTCATCAACAACAACTTCCGGTCCGTCCGGAAAAGGGGTTCGTGTTCATAAATCGAATGGGCACTATAATGTAATGGATTAAATAACCCTGAGCGATTCAAGTGTTAAAAGCCTATAACTTGTAATTAGGCCAGTGACAACGTCCCAGACGGCATGGCAAAGGCCATATTCTACCTGTCCCTGGACTCGGCGTTGGGAATGGCCTATCCCAGCATGCAGGAATCGGTGGTGGCCTACTTGGAGCAGGTGAACCCAGATGGCCATGACCTCTACAGGAGGGTGTCCCGCGCCTCACTCTGGATGGAATCCACATGCAGCTTCCTCAAGGAGACTCAGGCACAGGTACAAGTTTACTTCTCACACCCATTTAGACCTGACATTGAAAAAAAGTCTTCTAAATCCTCCAGTTTTCTGAAATACCTATGTTTCTGTATCAGTGGTGCTCAATATTTCATGTCAAGGACCCCAAACATTATATGTAATTGGCCGCCGACCCCCATCTGAAAATTTGTTGTTGCAGGGACCCTCCCAGAAGCAAAGATTTGAGTTAAGAACGTTTGTTCTGAAAAATATATATATTCCAAATTTGCGCCACATTTTCACGATTTTTCAAAAATACCAGACCTACAAGCTCGTAGCGCGGCACTCGGTGGCGTGCTATAAGCTTGTAGATCTGCTATTTTTCAATAGCTAAATTATAACATAATGTTTAAAACACAGAAGTTCGCAATGCGTCGTAAGCTTGTAGATCTGCTATTTTTCTTTGCAATTTTGGAAACATTTTGATAGCGAAAGTGGTTAATTCTATCTGTTGGTTTTATGAATATTTAACCAAGTAAAAAATAATTAACAACAACTACATTGGATCCGTTGGAACCCTGGATCTTTGTTCCATTTCCTGAGAAGTCGTGGTTTTATTTGGTCAGGTTTCCACCTGACTGCGATGAAATGCTGGTAATTTGTTTTCCCGGTGGTTGTTATCCAGCCACTTTGGCCGTTAAACAGTGATGATTCAGCTGTCCTGTTGTGTTGTGGAAATCCTTCTTTGGCTTGTGAAATATTGCAAGCAGCTGGTAATCTTTGGATTTCATCATCAACCACAGTGGCTGTGTTGTGTTTGTTGGAACAGATTTCCTGCTCTGGCCTGAAATGCTTTGGCCTTGTTGATCATAATATTCTCACACAGTGGCCATTTCTGCCCGTACACCTCCCATTGACGTGTGGTGTCCCATGAAGCCCAACACACACCGTCTGTGAAGTGGGTGCGCAGCGGACAGAGGCACAGTATTGCCGCGCGTCATAGCCGCACAGCAACACCCACAGGACGCGGCACGCTACCGCGCGGCTGGCCAGCCACGCCCACGGATTCCCGGATGGAGGCCGCGCGGCAACGCCTGGAAAATAGAACAGCGGCGTATCGGAGCGTCAGGCGAGGTGTGAGCGCGCGCCAGCGTGCGTCTGACGTCGCCGGTGTGGGATAGGTTCATTGAAAATAACGGAGGCGGCTGTTTTGACGCGCTGCGTTCACAGACGGTGTGTGTTGAGCATGATGCATTACTGCCATGTGAATATGGTCAATACAGAGATGTACCTGATGTAGGTAAGTGATTGTGATCCCTCTTGGGGTCGCGACCCCCCCAGGTTGAGAACCACTGCTGTAGGTATAGGCCTAATCAATATGTCATGTAAATTTGGGATTGATTGGACTACTATGCGTTCAGCGTTTTTGGTGTTTCTTTTCATAACATGGGCCCTCCCACAATATGTGACAGCCAATAATAATCAGGCGGTATCAAACATTATCAAACTCGCCAGCCGCACACAGAGACTATGAAACACGTTCTTCTTTTCCGCCATCAGACTCATGAATAGACACTGAACACTACAAGGCCTGGACTATATGGCCATATGTCCAAGGCTTTCTGCATTTTTGCACCTGAGATCTTGCACTTTCAGTAGTTGTTTAGAGATGTTAGTTTTAACCTGCACTTAGTTCTTTACACAGAGTATTTGACACTAGACTGTAGCTGTTGTATGGTCTTTTAACGCACAATGAATTTCACATGCCTTTTACCCTGGTATTGTTGACAATAAAGTTGAACCTTGAACCTTGATATGTTGGTAAGTAAGTAGTGATGTCGCTACAGTTTAAATCTGTAGTAGCAGCAAAAAGTGTGTTTTGGCGAAAATGCTAAATGTGTGTAAATGGTCATGGCCTGTATGGGGAGTAGCATCATGTTCCAAGACGAAGCATTGAACGTCCTTTGGTTCAAGACTTACAGGCCAAAATGTAAAGTGGGCTGGTGGTGAAGTGGGGCTACCATGAGGCAGATTTGGAGGAAGGGGAAGAAAATGGTTCAAGTGTGGTAGCGTTTCCTTGGCCTACTACTGGCACAAATATTTTTTTTGTGGCTTTTTCTGCCTTTATTGATAGGTTGAAAGTAGACTGACAGGAAATGGGGAGAGAGATGGGGGAAGACACGCGGCAAAGGCCGTCGGGATCGGGAGTCGAACCCGCGGCACACCGTCAGGCTGGCTTGGCAGCCTAGGTGCCCAGGCGGTTGAGCTAACCGTCTGGGCCACAAATCACAAATCTTACAGCTGATTAGTCCAGCGTTTTGAGAGTTAGACACAGACAGACAGATGGAGGCAAAACATTCACGTCATTGCTCCTGGCCTTCGGCTTTGGGAATTAATTTTAAGCAAATTTTTTTCCTTCTATTTAGTCTATTTTTTTTAATACTGTATAAGGATTTGGAAGCTCCCTACCATTATCTATGTCACACACTTTGCATATCCCCCAAGACTCTCACAGATGTAGCTGTCAGCAGAGAGGTCAGAGATTAGGGTCGGCCATTAGCAGCGACCCAGAAGTAAGCAGGGGTCTGATGTCTGGCTCACGGCCAGTATGGTAGACGTGAACCAGTGACCTGTGTGTTAGAGACAGCCTGTCTATCCTCCACACCACCCTGGTGTCTTACATTTATGCTGTTTATTTTCCAGGGGGAAAAGAACTGGCTGGAGTTACTGGAGCTGGCCGACCAAGCCATCGATGGACTTCCATATCACCAGCACTTACCCATCGTCAAGGAATGCGTTCACCTCTGCTCTTACCTGTAAGAGACATTTTATGCCTTGCACAATGCAAATGCAGTGCTTTGAGATCTTTAAAAAAAATGCTCTCTTGCGAGCTGACATTCAGCATAAGGTATTTATTTGTGATTGAACGGTGGTTATGTTTAGGAGGAAGGTGGATCAGCCCCGTACGCTGCTCCAGACAGAGAGCCAAAGAGTTTTCCTCAAGCTGCTGTCCCATCCTTTACTGCCCGTCAAGACGGAGACCTACACCTGCACTCTGAACCTGGTCAAGGTCAGAGCTATCCCTCTTCACGCCTGATTTATAATTAGTTGTGTGCCGGACGGTGTTGAGCACCTAAAATAGCTGATCTACAACATTGCGACACGTAAGCGTGTACATCGCCTTTTTTGGTGCACAACACCAAGTATTAATCAGGCATTATTATACTGTGAGGCACTAGTCAGGCACATCTAAAACAATGTTCAGGTTCACAGCCATGCGTGGATCCCCAGAGGATCTAATGGAACCATTATGTCGGTGTGTTTGGTAGTGCATTAATTTGTCATTTGTGAATAGGTCAGCAATACATGAATGATTGAATGAATGAAAAGGTAAATGACGAATCATATGTGGGACATTTGGGGCTCCATTTTCGTCACCGCTAAACCCCTTATCCCTAAACTTCTTTGCCTTTTTTTACTATTTTGAAAAACATTTTTGAATAGTTCAACTAGCAAATCTACATTGACACGTTGTGAGCTTGTAGACTGGCTATTTTAACTATTCAAAAATGTTTTGCAAAATAGTGAAAAAAGGCAAAGAAGTTTAGGGATAAGGGGTTTAGCGGTGACGAAAATGGAGCCCTTGATCTCGGTGGATAATCTGACCACCTATATTCTAATTATAGGTAGTTTTCAGTGCTTTGAAATCTTAAAAAAAGGTTTGAGGTTCATATATGCCGATATGGTGTTAATTTAGTCTTTGTTAATGACGACTTCTTTCCTCCAGGAGTGCCTCGGCATCCAGAATGCGGGTCGCCTGGCATCGTCGGTTTGCTGTGGAGTCCACTTTCTGCTTCACCACAGGGTGTTGTATGAGATCAGTGCATTTGGACTCCAGGACTCGGCAGACAAGGTGGGCTCCTGACTGGCACTTTATTCACACAGGGACAGTGTTTCATGACAACAATTGTCATAGTTTGTACCTGATTAAATTGCCCAATAAATAAATGAACAATATTTATTGCGATAATCAAAATTGATTTAAACTCTTACATTTGCACTTTTGTTAACAACTTGCATCCATATTCTGGTAAGATTGGCCAAAAATAGCAGCGGCCAACTCAAAGTCCAGTGTATGACAATTTCACGATAAGTTTAAATCTCTGCCATATTATATGATTATTGTGAGCATTTTGTATCACAAAAATTATCGCATCCCTAAACTGGATGTTTGCATGTACTTCAATGTGTGTTTGTGTGCATGTCTATCTGGACAGGGTGTGTGTGCGTTTAAACTGGGTTTCCTAGACCAGTGGTTCTCAAACTCTGGGTCCCTCGGGACCCCAAATGATTTTTGGGGGTCTCCCAGATAATTAGCTTAATGTGCAACATTGTTCTCTCACTCAACAGTAAACAAACCAACCTACAGTAGTAGAAAAAGTGCACCTCGGAGCACAGGTCTCCGCCAGTTCCAAGTAGGTTATTGTGGCCTCCTGGTGGTGCTATAATAGGCCAATGTGAAAAGGGTACTGCTGTATGGGGCTGAGACATGGACCCTCACAGCCCAACAGGATGGAGCCTATACAAGAATGCTTCGAATGGCACTAGGTGTCACATGGATGGACCACATCAGCAATGTGAACCTCTGGGGACACAGACAAAGTCAGAGAGAGAAGGATGAGGGTGGCAGGGCACTGCGTCAGGCACCCATAACTAGAGGCTAGTAAATTGACTCTACGGGAACCAACCCAGGGTAAAGCCAGGAGGGGGAAGAAGCGCACCACCTCCATAGACACACTACGCCATGACAGTTTAGCTAACAATAGCTTAGGAACCTGATGTTGGATAGGAGAGTGGAGGGCAGCGATCCAGGAGTCCCGAGTTGGTGTTGGCTAGACCACACACATTCCTACTAGTTAGTAACTAACTAACTAGTAGGAATCTGTGTGCAAAATGTAATGGAGAAAAAAAACAGGACAATCCTTCAAACTTTGAAAGCCAATCGAATCTTAGCGAAGTGTCTGCTCACTACAGTGACAATTATCACCATTTTAATACCTCTAAAATCCAAATGATTAAACATTTGCCAAATTGTCAAATATTAGAGGGAGAAATTGTGAAAATAGCAGATCAGCTATTATTTACACAATGGAACCGAGTTAAACAAAATTGAATGTCTCAACTACTACAGTTCCAAGTGCTTGTCAGGGTGATGGTGGTGGTGGGGGGGGGGTCCCAGTTCAAATTATTTTTGGGGTCGTGGCCTGACAAGGTCGAGAAGCACTGTCCTAGACACACAGCCTCTTTGTCACGATAATTTACAGGCTTCATGTTGTCACGTCAGAGAAGAAGGTGATGCCATCCTGACTTATTGCTTACAACGGCTGCTGCTATAGAGCTATTATAAGCTGTACTTCATCTGCCCCGGTGGGTTCAATAGTTTACCTGTGTGATCCATAGGTGAACGCTGCTGCCAAGGATATCCTGCTGTTCCTGATCAAGGGGCGATTAATGATGACGGCATCCACCTGGGACAGGTTCAACGAGGCAGTTTACCCAGTCATCCCCGTTCTACAGGTACCGAGCCGTCGTTGCAAAAGCTCACGGAGCAGGATCACATTTGCATGTTGCATTGCATCGCTTTTGTGGTGGTTGTAAAGTAAAAAAAACAAAATGACTGACAACAGTGATGTGTTTTCTACACAATCCAACTAAATATGATCACAAAACCAATCTTAGCACTCGTAGACCAGTATATTGAGCTGCCAGACTGCAGTTCATTCAGTTTATCTCTCATTTGCATATTCTGTGTGATATTGCTTCCCGTATTTATTTATTTATTTCAGTGAAAAACCCAGCTTTTTATTAATTGTTGGGTTTGAGGCAGAAAGCCAGGATTGTTTCTCCATGAATATGCATGAGTTTGTCAAGTGTGATTCAATTCAAGGAGGGCATTAACCCATTTTGAACCCATTTTGGTGTTCGCATTATGTTGTGCTTTAGCTATTGAAAAATAGCAGATCTACAAGCTCATAGCGCGCCACCGAGTGGCGCGCTACGAGCTTGTAGGTCTGCTATTTTTGAAAAATCGAAGAACGACTGACATAGAAACATAGCTTTTTCAGAAAACTGTCATTTTCAAACAGACATTTTTAGAATTTGATCTCAGGTCAAAATGTGTTAAGAGATGGCCCGCTATGGCAACCAGAGACAAAATGATACCGGCCCCTAATCACAACCTGCATATTTATTACTGGTATCTATTACGCTGAGAGCAGACTGTCTAAAACTGTGTGTGTGTGTGTGTGTGTGTGTGTGTGTGTGTGTGTGTGTGTGTGTGTGTGTGTGTGTGTGTGTGTGTGTGTGTGTGTGTGTGTGTGTGTGTGTGTGTGTGTGTGTGTGTGTGTGTGTGTGTGTGTGTGTGTGTGTGTGTGTGTGTGTGTGTGTGTGACATGTCAGCTGTACTGTATGTAACGATGCTTTGCCGTCCATGCACGTTGTAACTGGTTGCTCTCCCACTGTCAAACTGCACTGGCAGTGTTTATGTCCTTTTGTACAAGGTGTTCCTGTACTTCTCATTATGTGGACAGAAATAAACATTTCAAATGTGTGTGTGTGTGTGTGTCACAGGGTTATGCAGGTACCGAAGACTCGCTGGGAAACTGTGTCCTGCTGCTGAGTGAAGTGTCCGATGTGAGAGGAGATGACGCGTTTCATATCACAGGCAAAATGAGGGCTGCACTGCGACTCCTGTTCACTAAAAAGCCAACGTGAGTGAGAGGAACACACTTTTGTTTTTCCCTGAGGATTTTTTAAGTTACAGTACAGTGTGTGTGTGCGCGTGCCTGTATGTGTGTGTGCACAAGCATGCATCTTGCCTTTACTGTGTGTGTGTGTGTGTTTAGCTGTTTGATGAATGTGACATTCAGTCTCGGGGGCTTTGTGTGAGACAGACACGTGTCTGGGAGTCAACATATTCTGCTCTGCAACGCTTGTGATGGACATATTACCTCTGTCTGTTGTCATCGGGTGATGTGCTCATCAGCTCATCAGAGCTCTCTGTGATGCATATGTAAAACAACCATCCAGTCCCACGCTATGAATATTGATACAGGATGGAAGGAGATGGATGCCAGTCACTAGCCAACAACCAAACGCTGGTCTCTGTTTGTTAACCCATTTTTGGGCGGGAACCCCTTTTGGTGTTAGCATTATGTTATGCTTTAGCTATTGAAAAATAGCAGATCTACAAGCTCATAGCGCGCCACCGAGTGGCGCGCTAGGAGCTTGTAGGTCTGCTATAGACTGACATAGAAACATAGGTTTTTCAGAAAACTGTCAGGATGTAGAAGACATTTTTAGAATCTGATCTCAGGTCAAAATGGGTTAAGATTGTCCATTCTACCTGCCAGTGTTCTCGTCAGTCATGACGATAGCGTAAATGACTACGTCAACGACCCTTTTTTGACGTTGACGAACTAACAACAAAAAACATCAGGACAAGACGTGACGTTGACAAGCTCAAACAGTTCTCTTTGATGACTAAAATATGACGAGACGTGTGTGTTTTCGTTGACGAGACTAGACGCAAATGTTAGTGGGTTGACTAACAAAGTTTCAAAATGCATGAAAATGTTCTGCCAATTTTGCGTGCAAAAAATATCAGAAATGTTGATGCATGTGATGCTACTGCTGCTGCAACATGTCCTTGTTGGTCACGCCCATCACCTTGCACGCACGCACGCGCGAGTCGGTCGGACCCACGGTTGTCCAGAACCACCACAAAAGGCCTCTGCCCGGCTCTGGACAGGGCCCCTGCCCAGGCTCCATATATGGAGCTGGCCTGTTCTGACATCACAGCACTCCATATTTGGGCATACCTGACACAGAACTCCATATATAGGAATAAAGGGACACAGAGAGACAAATACAGAAATCTCCATATATGGGCATAAAAGGGACACAGGCAAATGGGTGGAACGGGTACTCCATATACCGTAGAGATACTCGAGAACCGTTCGCCCCACCGACTTCAAATTCGACACACGCGTTCCACACCCCCACAGGGAGTGCAGTGCGAGTCGGTCGGACTCACGGTTGTCCAGAACTGCCACAAAGGGCCTCTGCCCAGGCTCTGGACAGACCCCTACCCAGAGTCCATATATGGAGCTGGCCTGTTCTGACATCACAACACTCCATTTGGCCATGCCTGACGCAGAACCCCATACTGTATATACTTATACTGTAGGAATAAAGGGACACAGATGTACTGACATCTGCATAGACTCCATATTTAGGCATGCCTGACAAAGAACTCCATATATGGGCATAAAAGGAAAACAGACATAACTAGAACGGCACTCTGTCGAGTGCCTACTTGCTTATTGCACACAATGGCCTACTAGTGCGCAAGCAGAGCGCGCAAGTACTGTCGACCGCTACAAACTGTCAAATCTCAGCTTCTCTTTGAAAGAACGATTGAAATATTGAATTATTAGGTTTAGCTATTTGCTACGTACCCACTTTTTGCACGTACAAAAGTAGTATTATGAAGTATATCGTAATAAAGATGTGGATTAAAGGACCCAATGCCTTCGATGGTGACGTATATCTCGATCAATGTCGGGTGGATTACAGGAAATGCCTCTATGTATATGTAATTTGTAAGTTGATTAGCGGTATACTGTGGTTACTTTTGATGCGTATGCACCGTCCCAGGATATGGCGTCAGGGTATAACTGATATAGCTAGCTCTCAATGATGACTAGCTCCTGGGGCACGGTGGCACAGTCGGTAGTGCTGTCGCCTCACAGCTAGAAGGTCCTGGGTTCGATTCCCGCTGGGGACGCTGTGGGCGCTGGGGGCGTGTTTCCTCCTCCGCGTCATCAGTGCCCATACCCGAGGCGGGGTTGGCGAAAGGGCCTTTCTGTGTGGAGTTTGCATGTTCTCCCCGTGTCCCCTAGGGTAGGTACCCTCACAAAAACATGCAGTAATCCTGGTCTCTAAAACTACCTCCCCCTGGCCAGCCGGGGCGCCTGATGGGGGAGGAATAATGTGTTCCTTCCACGCGCTACGTCCGTCCAGGGAAATTTCCCCCTGTCAGGTGAAAAGAAGCAGCTTGGACTCCTCATGCATAGAAGGAGGCATGAGGTAAGTCCGCTGCCCCCCCCCAGGTTGGCAGAGGAAGTGTAGCGCCCAGGATTACATTAGATATTTGGCACTGGGTGAAAAAACTGGGTTGCAAAATCGTGGGATAAAAATTATTAAAAAAAATAATAAATAAAAATAAGATGACTAGCTCTCAATGATGACGTAATAAAGATGTGGATTAAAGGTCCCAATGCCAGAGTGTAATTGGTTTTCGATGGTGACGTAATGACGATATGTTTTAGTGTCGGGAGGATTAAAGGTAATGCCCCTATGTATACATGTATGTAGTCTGGCACCACTGCCGTATCAGGCACAAGTAGTCATTACGTCATTTGCTGGGACGGTGCATACGCATCAACGGGCGAAACTAGTACTTGCGCGCTCTGCTTGCGCAAGTAATAACTGGGTGGGGAATTAATTTCCAATTTGCATCGTTCCAAGTAGGCCAGTGCCCAAAGGGCACCGCTCTAGTTATCCATAATTTGAATCTTCAAAATGAGATATATTTTATGCTAATACTGTTAGCACAATCATCATATCTTAAATTATATATTTTATTATATTATATGATAATACTTTTAGCACAGTCATCATAAAATATATAATTTTACATATGATTGTGATATGTGATATGAATGTAAGTATTTGTCATAATAACGTATTGAGTCTGGAGAACGGAAGCTCTGCTCATAAGCAAGCGATAAAGCGGAAATGAAGCCTCTTCCCCACTTCTGTTTCGTCTTTACAGTCACTCACATTTATCCTGATTGTGACTGTAGGTCACAGATTACTATGAAAACCTGAAAAACCTGTCAGTCGGGTTGAAGTCTCCTCCCCCCTGTATGTTGTGACGTCGGCAGGGTTGCGTGTTGAAGTCCGACTCCAACGAGGAGAGTTGCTGAGTCACCCCGAGGAGACCTCCCACTTCAACGTTCAGGATCACCCAGATCATATCTCCGAAAAGCAAGCCGGAAGGCGTACACATTCTCCAGCGGCCCTGGTAAATATCTGGAGCTGCGGGGCTACGCATCAGCACGCTCACGTCACTGATTTCGTTCGGCTCCAGAGATTTCACCGCCACCTCGTCGATGTGGCCGAACCGGTCGCCGCCGATATACTTCAGAAAAGCACCGGGAGGCCACGCTTCGTCGCCCGTGTTCTGGAGCCTCCAGGTCTTTGTGAACGGCGTCGCCGGCGGAACGGATTCACCTTCCCCGATCGTCACGTCTTCCACAAAGGACATAGACGGCAGGCGCTCGTTGACGGGACTCTCGAAGTCGTAATATGCGCCCACGGCGTCCTGCATTTTCCAGTTGGTCATGTCCAGGAAGAACTTGCATCCCGCCGGGTCGAGCTGGAAGCCCAGAAGTCTCTGGAGTTCCGAGATCAAGATGTCTCTGTCCGTCGTACCCATACAGCGGAACTTCTGCATGAGATCTGCGTCCATCATGTCCATCACCTCCTCCCTGTCTATCCCCTTCTCTCTGCCTATCCCCTCTCTAAATTCCTACTCAAATGGGGACTGGTTGTCTGAGTTTAGAACCCGCTGCAGTGGTGTCTGGTGAGAACTTAACCGAGCTGTCTAAATCCCTGACACAACGATATCTGGATTGTAAGGCCAAATATCCTATCTCGTACAGAAGGCGATGGAGTCTCTCACAAGGAGCGTAGTCGATACTGCTTGCATCTGAACTCACTCTTTATATAGGGCATGATGTCAGCACTAAATGTCTCTGTCGTCCCCATATATGGATCAGCCTGGTCCAAATAAGGGGTTTGTGATGTCAGACTTGGATATGTTAGTAAGATATGTCGGATATATCCATATATGGAGTACCAATATTCAGTGGGGTAACTCTGGCAGCCTATCAAATACCTATATAACGCAAAGGCGAGTAAAAGCCTTTGTTACAGACATCATTATTATCATGTCCATCAACTCCTCCCCGTCTATCACCTCTCTGTCCATCCTCTCCATGCCCATCTCATCACCTCTCTGTCCATCCTCTCCATGCCCATCTCATCACCTCTCTGTCCATCCTCTCCATGCCCATCTCATCACCTCTCTGTCCATCCTCTCCATGCCCATCTCATCACCTCTCTGCCCATCCTCTCCATGCCCATCTCATCACCTCTCTGCCCATCCTCTCCATGCCCATCTCATCCATTGTGTCCATGCTGTGGTCAACACCAGTGTTGTTGGGCAGTAACTAAGTGATATGTTGTCCTAATAAATGTTCTAACCAGATGATCCGCTGTGGTGATCCCTGATAGGAATTAGCCAAAATATGATTACCAGTAAGACACCCTAAAGGGCGAGGTCGCGTGCACTCATCGTCTCATCCGCTGACGGGAGACTGCTGGGCGAGCGCCGGCGCTTTGGCATGGGGGGGGTCAATATATGGAATGAATTCTGTACTGGCCATATATGGAGTGTGTCTTGAGTGTACAGGGTTTGATGACGTCAGATCAACAAATGGAATGTCAGAACAGGTCAGCTCCATATATGGAGATCTAAGGGTCGCAGCGAGGGCAGTGTCTTGAGTGTACAGTGTTTAATGAGGTCTGGCCATATATGGACCGTGTCTTGAGTCAGTGTGTGGGCGGCGGTGGCTCAGGGGTAGGCTGGATGGTAACCGCAAGGTTGCCTGTTCGAACCCGGGCTCCCCCAGAGTCAGTGTCGAAGTGTCCTTGAGCAAGACACTGAACCCCAAATTGCTCCCGATGTGCTGGCTAGTGCCTTGCATGGTTTCTTCCGCAATCGGTGTATGAATGTGTGTGTGAATGGGTGAATGTAATGCACAATCTCTGTAAAGCGCCTTGGATAAAGGCGCTATATAAATGCACCATTTACCATTTTACCATTTACCATCTCCCCTTTATTACTGACAGGGTGAGAACAGCAGCACTGCAAGACATCCTGCCCCACCTAACCGGTGGTGAGCGGGCCAACATGGCCAGACCAGTCCTAAGTCAAGCAGTCCTCGATTCCCTCCCATCGCTGTTCTGCCTCAAACAAACCTTGGACATCACACTGGACACCATCAAGAACTCATTCCTTAAGGTATCGATCCATTTCATACAAACAACACTTGAACTTGGAGTTTGAAGCGTGCGTGCGTGTGCGTGTGCGTGCGTGTGTGCGTGTGACCGTGCGTGTGTGTGTGTGTGTGCATCCACATGGCATCCGTCTGTACACGCACATGGACTCCACATGTGACTGTCTGTGTTATGTGGGGCACAGGTGGAGTCTGTGGAGAAGCTATTTGGCATCTTGACGTCTGACACGGTCGACGTTTCCCTCAGAAGGTCATCTGCTGAACAGCTGGCTGTCGTGCTACAAGGTCACGTATCAATAGAGCGATTAACCATGATGCATTCCTTGTCTACTAAACTACCACAATTTCCTCATGTTTTGTTCCTCATTGTTTGGTGTCCCGTCTCAATCCCACACCTCTACAAAGCGTCTGCTACCCTCTGTACGCTCACTGACCATTATTTGTTTGTTGTATCCTATTTTAACCCATTTTGACCTGAGATCAGATTCTATAAATGTCTTCTACATCCTGACAGTTTTCTGAAAAAGCTATGTTTCCATGTCAGTCGTTCTTCGATTTTTCAAAAATAGCAGACCTACAAGCTCGTAGCGCGCCACTCGGTGGCACGCTATGAGCTCGTAGATCTGCTATTTTTCAATAGCCAAACTTTAGTTATTATTTAGCTGCTAAAGCATAACATAATGCTAACACCAAAAGGGGTTCTCGCCCAAAATGGGTTAATTTGTTTATTTTATTTATTTGAACAGACTACATATTGCAATAAACTGTTGCCACTGTGACAGAGAGGCTCCGTAGATAAGACGCAGAGAGGTGGAGTTTTAGCAGCATGAAAATAACACTTGCATATATTAGTATTAGCACTCTTTTCTTACCTAGGCAGCAGCAACACATGGCAACTAGTCCCGTGTTGCTGCTTTAGATTATATTTGGGAGTGAATCCAAAAATTCATTATATGAATAAATATTATTTTTGAGGGGCGCTATGCGCTCCTATGTCCAGCTATTGGTGTTTGAGCACAAACTTTGTCCTACACAAACATTCAATTCCCATTGACAATGAACGGACAATTTTACGTCATAGTGTCTATTTTACGTCATACGATGATAAGAGCGCCCCTCACTTCACACAGGGGTGATTTTTTGAGTGGTGTAAACCACTCCTACAACTGGCTTTGTTAGTCTGTCTGTCTGTCTGTCTGTCTGTCTGTCTGTGCGCAAAAAATGAGCACGGTTGCTATGGTCACCCAGTTCATACGGGTGTGATTTCATTACGTCAGACATTATGTCAGACCACAGCTGATCAGTCTATATAAGACCTTACACCACTCAGTTCACACGGGTGTGATTTTTTTCCCTGCACGTACCGAATGGGCCATAATCTATCTTTATATTCTGTTCTTATCCCTTGCTGGGTGGGAGTGAAGATAAGTGGAGCAGTGTCGGTATCGCAATCCATTGTTCACATAATTAATTCAAACAATGATAATGAACTAGATGGTCCAGGTGGGATTGTAGAAGCGATGTTCAACTTGATGAAAGCACCAACAATCTGAGCACTCCTTTTTTTGATTGGAAGGGGGAGCCCCCCCCCTCCTCTAAGCCTCAATTTGCTGCTAATGCAGCAGTGTTTTTGTCTTCATACCGTAGCCATATGTTACAGGCAAACAGGAAAAGTAAATATTCAAGAAAGTTATGCAAATGTTGATTGTCAGCGTATTGAATGCTTCTCATTTCCCCCACAGACACGGCGATGCACCCTGTGCTGAAGAGTCTTGGCATAACAGACAAAGTCATCTTTTTAATTCTGGAAAGCATAAATGGCAGTGAGGTAAAAAAATACAAATAAAACCAAAACAACAACTGGCGGAGAGATAAATCAATGTATATACCGAGTCGATGGCTGTTGAGACCAGACAAAATAAACAAAATAAAATAAATCTCTCGTCTTGAGGCGAACGTAAAGAAGACAAACAGAATAATATCGGCAGATGTGTGTATAATTATGCAAAGCAGGTTGCGTGCGCTCATGCTGTAATTGCATATTGCCGGCGGATGTAATGTGTGCAAGGCTCAGACAGTGAAACGTGCGTGAATGAAGGATGAAATAGCCTGAGCTAATGGTGCCAGACTGACCCTGGACAGCAGTCCTCCAGGTTCTGTTCAGTTCTGCTCGTCATCATTCACCTGCAGGGCCTGCTAATGGGGGGCAATGGTGCAGCAGGTCTGCCCTTGTTAACTGCTTTAACCCTGGCATCCACTATTTGGGGCATGTCATCGTAGGTGGGAAAGTTACATTATTTTTTCTGACCCTAGCAGATCTACAAGCGCATGCCTCACGATGTGAGCTTGTACATTTTTTGTACTTCTGGACATTTTTTGGTTCTCACTAATACTTATTGTACTATGGTACATTTTTTGTCTATTCAGTGTTTGTCTTAGAGGAGGGCTGTGGACAGTTCAGAAACCCGCCTACCAGTGACATCATCGATGGGGAATCGAAGCTTATAGAAACTACAGGCTCTCTCTTCCTGGAAAGTTAGCATGATACAATAGAAGCTATTCTTGAAGTGACCGATGTTGTCACTGGTAGACTGGTCCACAGCCCACCAATGAGACAGAGTGAGTAGACAGAAATGGTGCCATAATATTATAATGGACAAATTATATGAGGATTGGTTGAAAATGGGCGAAGTTCTCCTTTAGGTAGTCTGCGACCCACGGAGCATTACTTGTATCAACCAATTTGCATAACGGGAGGAGACATGGCAGCAGACTCTTATCTATCTCAACCCTCTGTTTTCTGCAACTTGCACAACCGTGGCATGTAGCTCTTGTTTGTGTCGTGGTGACAGAATGCAGGTGTGCGTGAGCGTGTGCATGTGCGTGCGCACAGACGGAGAGCAAATAATACAAAGGCGTGTGTGTGTGTGTGTGTTCTCCCTAGAGTTTGGACTGCCTCTTGGAGCCGTGCTTGTGCATTCTCAGAAAGCTGGTGTACGCTGATCCCTCTCTGAGGCACAGCCTGGCGCAGAACACCCCACTGCTCCTCATGGTGCTCAGGGGTACGTTGACAAGACAACTCATTAAGCCATTCTGGGCGGGAACCCCTTTTGGTGTTTTAAACTAAAGCATTATGTTATACTTTAGCTGTTGAAAAATAGCAGATCTACAAGCTCACGAGCTAGCAGACCTACAAGTTCATAGCGCGGCACCGAGTGCCGCGCTATGAACTTGTAGGTCTGCTATTTTTGAAAAATCGTGAAAATGTGCCTCAAATCTTTGAATATATATTATTACAGAGTGAACATTTTAACTAAATTCTTTGCTTCTGGGGGGTTCCTGGAACAACATATTTTCAGATGGGGGTCGGTGGCCAAATACAGAAAATTTTTGGGGTCCTTGACATGAAATATTGAGCACCACTGATATAGAAACATGGGTTTTTTCAGAAAAAGATTTTTTTTTATTTCGACGTCGGGCCTAAATGGGTTAAGTAAAGTTCAACCACTACACACATTATCGTTGCCGTAGCTCCAGGGCACAGACAAACATCAAGACTGTAACACATCAAATCATCTGCTGTATATACGCATAGCCCGTTATCATCAGCATCATCGTCACGTTTCCAAAGCTGTTAGCAAGACGCGTCTCGTCTCTAATGATCTGTGCTCAGCAACAAGTAGAGGCTGTTTCTGCCACTTGAGCTGTATCTGTGACGCTGCATTCTGTTCAACTGCAACATCTAGTCTATTATTGGCATGGCTCCGTCTGCAACACTGACAAATGGGCTTTGTGTTTGTTTGTGGAAAATACCATCGGGAATTTATTCGATCGTTCACATTGTGGTCGTGGAGGTCACACGACTTTGTGGAGGAGTTTTGACTTTCAAGCAGTGTTGTTTTTGGCAGCAAATTTCTATTTTAGTTTTAGTCATAGTCTCTTGAATGGCTTTCATTTAGTTTTAGTCACATTTTAGTCACCTGGAATGTTTTAGTGTTAGTCTAGTTTTAGTCGACTAAATGTAATAAGATTTTAGTCGACTAAATCTACAGTTGATTTAGTCGACTAAAATGTATTTTGATGCTGTCGTAATGACTGTTTTTACACTTGCTGAAAATAGCCGATCTACAAGCTCACAACGCGTCGCGCTGCGACGCGTTGTGAGCTTGTAGATCTGCTATTTTCAGCATGCAACCAAGTGTAAAATGACTCATACTGGATCTCTTGTCCACTAGTCCCTTCCTAACATTTTAGTCTAGTTTTTATTTGTTGACGAAATTGTCAGTATATTTAGTCTTAGTTTTAGTCATCATAGGTTAGTTTTCATTTAGTTTCCATTTAGTTGGAAGGTAGTCGACGAACATTTTTCGTTTTAGTTTTAGTCGACGAAAACAACACTGCTTTCAAGCGATAAAAGCCAAAGGCACCCTGAAAACTTCTGTGCCGTGTCTTCGTTTCAGCATCCTTGTTGTTGAAGGAAAACAAAGTGAACGTGGGTGAGGCAGCAGCGCTCATGTGTTTCCTACTTTTTGACGAGATGGCCACAGTTGATGTTTGGTAAGTTATTATTGTCTCCACCAGGCCGAAGGCATGGGGAGAGAGTATGTTTTGCACTCCGTCCGTGTGTGTGTCCGTCCGTCCGTGTGTGTGTCCGTCCGTGTGTCCTTCCGTCCGTCCGTTACCAGCTAATCTCCGGCACCGTTAACCCGGTCGATGCCAAACTTTGCACACACACTCCCTGGATGCCAACGATGAACCTCTGCCCCACATTTTCCAGAACGGCCTGTTATAGCGCCACCATGAGGCAGCTTTTCACATGTTTTACCTACAACTGCACCGATCTGCGTGAAACGTTGCATGCACACTCCCTAGAGGCCAAGGACAAACCGTTGACCTGCATTTTCCGCATCTGCCTTTTATAGCGCCACCAGGAGGCCAACTTTTGTAAAACACATTTTTTGATATTACTCCTCCAGATTCTGTCCAAAAATCTCACAAATCGTTACACACTATCTCTATGGTCATGTGCTCAAGTCGGATCTGTCCGATATTTCATATTCCATCCTAATTGGCTATAATTAGCTTTCACAGTTTGCAAAATTGCCCCGTTTTGAACAAAAGCCTCAAATCATGAACGCAGCATGCAATTTACGTGAAATCTTTCACACATTTTCTTACTAGGCTGAGGAATATATCCCACCCTTTTCACATTGGCCTGTTATAGCGCCACCAACAGGTTGATTTTTGCAAAACACATTTTTGGAACAAAATGCCTCAAAAACATGTTTCTATTAATCCTAAACATTTTGCCAAACATCTCACACAGTCCTATCCTCCTGGTGGAGACCTGTGCCCAGAAGGGCACTTTTTCTAGTTTATTCATGTATTTTACCTGCAATGTTTCTTACGACCTAAATCCAGTGCAGTCACATTGTGCAGTCTCCATGCACTGTTAAGCCCTTTGTTTTCGGTACCTCCTTTCCAATTATATCAGGACGGACAAATCCTGCTCCGATGTGGCTGTCGCACCATTCTCCCTGCCGCTATCGATAGTACGAAGGTAATTCGCTCTATACTGACTTTGGTAATAACCTTGTGGATATATACGTGGAGCTGTAAATACATGTGCATGACTACCTTCAGCTTCATCACTCCTATTTCGAACACACTCCCCAAACTCACCTCCACCCCTTCCTCGCTGCAGGTACAACTTTCCATTCCAGGCAGCGGCCCATCACGCCGTCAGCCCCTATTGCTGTGTCCTGCCACCCTCCTCGGACCTCCTAAGCCTGTCCCCCGCTCGCCATGCACTGCAGGTCGCCTGGAACACGGCATGGCACTCTGGGATAGACAGTCTGCTGGAGGAACGCCGCGGCATCGGCGACGACATCACAGAGTAAGGACCTCACCGTTTATTGTACTTAGACCTGGGTCATGTTTATTTATTGGAGTAATGCCTGTTCATTAGTTTCGGGATAGGATATATTATGATGGGTGGGGATTGGAGACCACAATATACGAATGCGAAGCGAAAGGAAGAGTAAATGATTACTGACTGCCACTGGGAGAATGGAACGGACTAGTTTGGTAAATGGACTGCATTAGTATATAACGCTTTTCTCGAAAGCACTTTACATTATCAATGCACTTCACATTTACCCATTCATTCACACACCGATGATGGAGGAAAGTGGAAACCATGCAAGCTACCCACCTGCTCATTAGGGATTCGGTGTCTTGCTCAAGAGCACTTCAACACTTTTGCCAGGAGGAGCCGGGACTCAAACCTGGAACCTTCGGATTCCAAGATGGCCGCTCTACCTCCTTATCCACTGCGGTATTCATTGTGTTCGTTTGTTTACAGAAATGTATGTTTTTTATTTAACAAGTACGATTGTTTCATCGAGGGGAGAGCGCAAAGTGTCGTGCTCTTGCAAAGACAATATTTATTGTAAGTGTGTCAGACAGCCCACTGTCAGACTTTTTTTGATTGATTGAAATATTTATTAACAGTTTGCAGAATTACAGTACAGTTCAAGCACAAAGTCGATACAAAGGCTGTTAACTGTGAGTGGACGACCCAATTAAGCATTACACTTGTTTACAAGAGGGTCCACCATGTACAATTCATCAAAACATTTAGAGACGTACAAATAGACACTTATATAGACAAAGAACAGAACAGGAATTCATCATAATGGAGGTAAAAAGGGAAAATAAACATATACAGTGAGCTTCACCACTCCTATTTCGAACACACTCCAAGCGAAGACCACCTTCTACACCTCTTCCTTGAGTATCACTATCTGTTTTCCTCCAGTAAACGAGGGATGTAGCAAAGGTTTGGCTTCACCGGCTGGGGGATTGCATTTTAATCCGTCTTCATTTACGCCTAATGTGACCTAATGCAAACAAATGAGAATGCCTCACATTGCAGTGTAAACTGGCTTAATTACAGCAAAAGAGTTTTAAGAACATACTGTAATTGATGCATCTATCTCCATGTTTGACAAAAAATTGTTACACCGTGTCTACCGTCATTGGGAGAGGAGCTTTCACTTAGCAGAGACTGACATCAAGATAGATTGGCATACAGGGAAAGGTGTGTTCACAGAGATCTCATTTTGAAGTCACATTTTACTGGCAAGCAAACTAGCCTGTTGTATATCCACTATCCTCTGTTGACTGTAGCACTGCTGCTGCAGCAAGTCACAGCCTAGGACATCTTAAAGCATTTTAGGCGGGAACCCCTTTTGGTGTTAGCATTATGTTATGCTTTAGCTATTGAAAAATAGCAGACCTACAAGTTCATAGCGCGCCACTCGGTGGCGCGCTATGAACTTGTAGGTCTGCTATTTTTGAAAAATCGAAGAACGACTGACATAGAAACATAACTTTTTCAGAAAACTGTCAGGATGTAGAAGACATTTTTAGAATCTGATCCCAGGTCAAAATGGGTTAAACCATGAGCAACAGGGGAACTGTCTTGTTGTTTGCTATATATATGTGTACTGGATGTTATTTTTTTCATCATCTCCTCTTCTTATTGACCCACTCCCGCCCAGATTCCATGACGACCTGACACTGTCGGAGACGCAGCTCCTGTCCCTGCGGGCGTCTCACCGCCACACCGGGCTGCAGGACTGCATCCAGACCATTGCCACGGCAGCGGGACACTGTTCGGTGACCTCTGCCCTCTCCAGGATCCGCCTCTACCTCCTGACAGACCGAGCGGCCCTTCTCCCGCACAGAAACGCCCCCCACAGCTGCAGGAGCGCCCTCCGCTCTCTCACTTGGCAGCAAGCTTTCAGCAGGTATACCACCGCAACAATCCAAATCCATTATTAATTTTGATTCCCATTAAGACTCCTAACCTAAATCCTTTTTTGCTAAACACGTATGTTTGCTATATCAATGGTGCTCAAACGTTTTCATGTCAAGGGACCCTCAAAATGTCATGTTGGCACGGACCCCATCTCAAAATATTTTGTTCCAGGGACCCCCCAGAAGCAAATATTTGAGATACAAATGTTTGCTGTATACTGTATATTTAAATATGCTATTTTTAAATAGCCACAGTATGAAAGTATGGCTAAAATCTAACATTACACAGATGCTTTCCCGGTCTTAATGGGTTAACCCATTTAGGCCTGACATCAAAAAAAGAAAAAAACTTAAAAAAACCCTAAAAAAAATCTGAAAAACCTCATGAGAATCAGTGGTTCTCAATATTTCATGTCAAGGACCCCAAAATTATATGCCGCCTACCCCCATCTGAAAATATGTTAAAAACGTATATATATTCAAAGATTTCAGGCACATTTTACCGATTTAAAAAAAAATAGCAGACCTACAAGTTCATAGCGCGGCACTCGGTGCCGCGCTATGAGCTTGTAGATCTGCTATTTTTCAATAGCTAAAGTATAACATAATGCTTAAAACACCAAAAGGGGTTCCCGCCCAGAATGGGTTAAATAAATGCGATGGGGTTATAATAACCTACTACCTAATATCGCTGCCATCATTCATAGGCATTGTTTCAGAGTGTGTACTGTATCTACAGACCACTACAGGCTGTTGAAGTGACGTCTAGCTCTAGGAGGCATTCTTGTGACAGCCAGGGTGAGTACAGCGGCATCTCTGTAGCACTTGTTGGACTTTCCTAGAGTCTGTTGCCCTTTCGGAGAAAGTTCTATTCTGTGGCTCAGTGAGGACACCGTGGCCTTCATAACAGAAGTGCAAAAAAGGCCATTCATTCCCAAGTCTTATGGCATTCTGAAAGGCTTAATATGGAACATAATTGGTACCCTATATATGTAATGCCTACCTGATAGGAGTAGTTCACGTTCTGAATACAGGCAAGGGTCAGCGATAATTTCCCAAGCCTGTCTTCTCAAAGAGCAGAAGTTAATATTCCGTAACATAACGGTTAAATAACAGCTTCCTCTGAGGTCTCGCAGGGGAGCGTCCTTGGCCCTTTACTCTTTCTTTATATAAACTATTTTAGAGCGGCTATTTCACCTTGTTTTTATAATGCTGCTGCCTCTGTATTAACCGTGTCGCATCAAGATAAATCAGTGGTAGAGAAGGCATTAAAGGACTATTTCACCACTTTTCAACCTATCTTCATATAATAGGTCCTCACTAATAATCATGAAAAAATTTAGCAATTATTCTTTTCTACTCGGTCTGTGTCTCATAGGAGGGCTGTGGGCAGTTCAGAAACCGTCTTCCAGTGACTAAGCTAATAAAAACTGCAGGCTTTCTAGTCCTGAAAAGTTGCAATGCGAAAATTGAAGCCATTGTTCTCACGATAATGAAAATCTAAACATTTTTGTAAAAAAATATTGTTTAAAAAATAATCTAATGATGTCACTGGAAGACGGTTTCTAAACTGCCCACAGCCCTCCTATGAGACACAGACTGAGTAGAAAAAAATCGTGCCATTTTATCATGATTATTAGTGAGGACCTATTTTATGAAGATAGGTTGAAAAGTGGTGAAGTGGTCCTTTAAGTGGTGAGCACAAACGTGATTATCAGATTATCTCTTCATGCTGGCAAGACCAGAAGCCATACTTTTTGGCTCCAAGATTAAATTAGCCAGATCCCCTGGTTTGGTCATCACAATTGATGATGTCCTAATTTCGGTTAAGAACAAGGTAAACTACCTGGGATGTATTTTTGACAGTGGGCTATGTAAATCAGCATATTAAGTTCTTAGCCAGAAAAGCTGCTTTTCTTGATGGTCCCTTCCTACGCACATTCGGGTCATTTGCAAGGTCCAACCCACGTACTAATTGGAGGGTGCTAGAGGATTCATTGGCTGTCAGTCGAAAAAAGCGCACTTTACACATCAAGCCGCTTCTCACTTTCAAAATGGTCAAAAATACAGTGCCAAAGTAATTGAAAAAAACATTTTAAACTTGTGAGGGAGAGCCACCAATATTCCATCAGAGGTAGCGAAACCCGACTTCATCCCTCCTTAGTACATTCCATTTTTATTTTTATATAGTGCAGCAGCATCACATTGGAATACCTTGCCCACATATCTGAAACGGAGTGCTTCTCAAACCATATTTAAAGGGGCTTTAACCCATTCAGATTCTAAAAATGTCTTCTACATCCTGACAGTTTTCTGAAAAAGCTATGTTTCTATGTCAGTGGTTCTTCGATTTTTCAAAAATAGCAGACCTACAAGCTCGTAGCGCGCCACTCGGTGGCGCGCTATGAGCTTGTAGATCTGCTATTTTTCAATAGCTAAAGCATAACATAATGCTAACACCAAAAGGGGTTCTCGCCCAAAATGGGTTAAAAAACAGGTCCTAGTGGCTATGTATAGTCTCTCTCTGCAGACGGAGTTGTGTGGGCGGGAATCTATGTATGCGCATGAAAAAGAGAAAAGAAGAAGCGCTACGTGGGTCCTTTTATATGTAGAGAAAACTGTAGACAATTTACAATTTAGGCATTTAGCAGACGCTCTTAATCCAGAGCGAGTTACATCAAGCAATAACAAAAGCATGGCATACATCACATATATAAAAAGTAGTTATCATGAATCATGCGTAAACTAAGAACGTAACAGTGGAGTATCTATGTTAACTATACATACTATACTATATAATATATTATACATGTGTACTATAAAGTGCTATGACTACATAAAGTGCAATTCTAGAGCTGTCTACGTAACAAGCTATAAGTCTGTTTAAAATACTATCTAAGTCTACATAATGTTCTATCTAAGGGGCTAGGCTAGGGCAAGTGCTACGGGCCATGGTGGAGTCTGAAGAGGTGGGTTTTCAGACTACGGCGGATGATTGGGAGTGAGGCTGCAGTTCTGACTGTGATGGGAAGTGCATTCCATAGTTTTGGAGCCAGGTGCTCTTTGGAGAGGGTTTCATATAGCAAAGCACAAGAGTTCTTAAAAAGTTCTATATACCGGCCTGGGCCATGGCTCAGTGGTCCAGGCACCTTGGCTGGTAATCCAGTCTGGCAGTGTGCCGCGGGTTCGACTCCCGATCCCGACGGCCTTTACTGCATGTCTTCCCCCCATCTCTCTCCTAGCCTCGGTCCCAGGCATACTTAACTGCGAAAAGAAAAGCCCGGTCACAACGTAAGGCAGAGAAGCTATCGGCGGATGTATCCTCCGGAACATCCGTCAGATGTATTTCCCCCGGATACGATATTTTCCCGACCAATCACAACACTTGTTTCATTCGCGGAGAATGTAAACTGATTTGTAAAGCATCAACGTAATTTCCTTGGGCGATACTTCCGCTAAAATCCTGCAACTTCCGATGATCGTCTTTTCAGCGTAGGTCTTGCCCAGGTTGTCTCTCTCCCCATTTCCTGTCAGCCTACTGTCTGTCCCTCCATAAAAAATATAAAAATAAAAACGAAAGCCACAAAAAAAACATTTAAAAAAAAAAAAAGTTCTATACCTTGAGTCAATGTCACTGTGGAAGGAGATCTAAGGTGGCAAACTTAAAAGAGGGTCCAAGGCAGCTCTGTCCAGTTGAAGTAGAAAAAAATGCTTTATTTCATTAATTCATTCAATATTAAAAACGAGGGTTAAAAACACGACCAACGCGTTCCGGCCTGCATGGGCCTTCATCAGGGTCAACTATGTATGTGCAGATACAGTACATGTATAGACTACATGTAGGAGCGTTTTGTTACGCCTGCCTTTCATTCCTGGTTGTAGTTAGTACATTTATTAGTCATTTAAAATGCGTATAGGTACGTACGTAGACTGTTTGCCAGTAAACTGTAATGCTGCTGGTTCTGCCATATGCTGCTACCCGTGTCATAGTTTGTGATATGTACTTGTCTCTGTTAGTGTTATGTTAACTTGTTAGAGGACCACGATGGTAATAAGCCTCTGGGCTTTATCGTGTTTTTATCCATTATTTTGTCTGCTGTATGTTGTGGAAGTGCTGATGTGCTCTTTCCTTTTATCACCAAATAAATGCATTCATTCACGTATAGCCTACCTTCTGTACAACCCCAAACCCTCAAGAGTCTTCCTAAGATGTTGGATAGTGCATACAGAGTTCACATGGACATTCCAAAACAGATTACAGTCAATATGAAAAATAATGTATTCTGTTTTCATAGTGTTTACAATGAGGTGATTTACCACACACAATATCAAGCTTCGGACCTCCCCTGCTGGAAGAAAGCTGCCATTTCTTTAAGCCATTCTACTGAGGGTGCTAAAGGAGACTGTATCTTAAGTCTTAAGTCATTTTATTTTTAATAATCACAATATGCAATATGTCAATATGTCTAAATAGTAAGAAAATGCCCTCTGCATTTTTTGCAGAGCGTTTAGCAGTGCACCCTGATTGTGCCAGACCTCACCTTTTTATTGTGAGCTTGTATAGATCGCCGAAGTCCTGACGTCACTCGCTCATCCCCTGGTTCACGGAAGTAATTTCTCTATGGAGAATAACATGGGGTCATCTTGAAATCGTCTCATATAAGCGTTGTGGTCCAAAAATAAATAAACTGTCTCTGTGTTATTGTCAGGGAGGTGTCTCTGTATCGTTTATGACAGTCAGTCAGTCTGTTTCTAGCGAAAATGTAACTATTTCAGCAGCAGTAACATTACCGTTTTCTCAGTTGATTCTTCATATCCATATGAGTGTGTTTTTCAAACACAGTTATTATATGAGGTGATATAAAATCCCCCTATGGGGATTTCAATGCAAATAAAAAAAGTACATGAACCTGTGGATTTGCGACCCTCTATCGATATTGACGTCAGACTTCGGTGTTCTATAGTATCAGCTTTCACTACCGGTATTATTATTATAATTTTTTCTCACATATGGCCCTTAGACTCATTACAATCTCCATCCACTCTCTGCAGGTTTCTCCAGGTGCGTCCAGCATGCTTGGAAGACGAGAGGCTGCTGGCAGACATCGTTGCGTTCCTGAACGACTACTTCCAGCAGGGCTGCACTGATCCCTCGTCTGAGCAGGCGACGGACGACCTGCGCTGGATCCTGGAGCTGATCCTTAACCATGTACCAAAACACGGTTCTTTATTATTTACTGTCCCGTCAAAGTTTCACACTCACACATTACTCTTGGTCTCACTATGATAAAACGTGTGTACAGAGCCATGGCAAGTGATGATTTCTTGGGCACCTTTTTATTTTATTTTATTTTATTTTATTTTTTATGAAAGCATTTGTATTCTATTTTATAATCTTTTTCGCCTTAGGAGAAAACGTGCACTCTTGCACTCAATGTGTGTGTAATATAATTATTTTATACATTTTATGGAGGGACAGACAGTAAGCTGACAGGAAATGGGGAGAGAGATGGGGGGAAGACATGCTGTAAAGGCCGTCGGGATCGGGAGTCGAACCCGCGGCACACTGGCCAGACTGGATTACCAGCCAAGGTGCCTGGACCGCTGAGCCATGGCCCAGGCCGCCAAAATGCTTCTTGATTAAAATGCTTGGCAGGGGGTGGGCATTCTGTCAGAACTAAATCACTTTTGGACTTCACCCTTTTAGATTTGAATAATTATTTCCATAAATGAGTGAGACCTATGTTGAGTGTCATCGTGAATTTCAAATTAAATTCAATAAGGAAGCCCTGCTCCACAAAGTAAAGATGTGGTTAGGTTTTGTTTTTAATGTTGAAGCCACTGGTCAAGGGCTGATGGACATAGACAGTATGTTCTGCCTGTTGCTGAACATACAGAACCCTCCGGGGGGAGCAGCTTTCAGCTCTCATCTCTCGTGATGTGTCTGTGTGTAATTACTGAGCTGTTTCAGGAACAGCTGTGTCTCGGCGCTCGCAGTAACTAACTGTATCATGCACGACACGTTGTGCAATGAGGCGTGCATGTTCTTTTTTTTTTCTTTTTTTGCTCGGTAGGGGAGGGGGGTGTCGAGTTGATGCTTTTGCAGGGTGACATGGGCGGGCGGTGTTGTGGGGGAATTGGAATTTGTGTGTACGCATGCGATATCCATTCATTAATTTACACTTCCCATGTACTCGCCACTTTCATCCTTCATTCCTCCACACCTCCACCTCCTATTGTGTGGTCACTGGTCAGTCGTCGTAGTGGTATTCCTCACAGGGTGAACATTTTCACTTTCTTGCGGGGTTTACGTCTGCTAAACATTTAACCCATTTTGACCTGAGATCAGATTCTAAAAATGTCTTCTACATCCTGACAGTTTTCTGAAAAAGCTATGTTTCTATGTCAGTCGCTCTTCGATTTTTCAAAAATAGCAGACCTACAAGCTCGTAGCGCGCCACTCGGTGGCGCGCTATGAGCTTGTAGATCTGCTAGTTTTCAATAGCTAAAGCATAACATAATGCTAACACCAAAAGGGGTTAACGTGCTGTACCACCCGAGTCGTAAATACTGTGTGTACATGGGAGGAGTTTAAGAAATGGATGAAGTAAATCACTCGTATTAGTCCCCATCGCCTATTCGTCTCATACAATCCACACTCCATCTGTTCATTCCACCAGGAGACGGCGTCCCTCCTGGACTTACTGCTTGGTGTGGAGAGCCAGGCGGGACCCGGCCAGAGTCCCATGGAGGAACCAGAGGAGCTGAGGAGCCAGGTCGGCCAGAGACTGCAAAGAGAACTCACCGGCTTCTTCAACACTTTACTCCGCTGCCTAGAACAAACCACTGACAGGTAGAATCTCACAGAAACACGCACGTGCGTCGCGCGCACACACACGCACGCGTGCACACACACACACGCACACACGGCACACGCACACAGTCGCACACTTCACTAATTCGCACTTGAATTAGTAAAGCATCAGTCTGGAGCGACCTGCCACTTGGCATTCATTGTTTTGCCTTTTCCTTTTTCCACGTCTGCTCGCAGAGCCTTGGAGGCTGAATGATGGACGTGAAATTCAAATAATTAAAGCCTTTAAAGCCATTAAGTCTTGAGATGGCTCATTAGAATTTGATTGAAATGTGTATGTTTATCGTTCCTGTTCTAATGAGACAAGTGGGACTTTATGTGGGATTTGTTGGTGATATACACGGCGATGATCTGCTGCTCGCCGACACCTTGGGGTCATGGAAGCTCTATTGATTTTGGGGTTATTTTTCTCTCCATCTGTAATGAATTGATTTTTCCTCATGAAAATTGAATGTCAGGATTGTTAGGCTTTGTGTGTAAGGATGGAGAATGGCCTCACGCTCATGTAAAGTTATTCAGGACGCCTGCGGGGGTTGGATAAAAAGTTTCATAATTAATGATCAGAACCCTTAACCCATTCTGACCTGAGATCAGATTCTAAAAATGTCTTCTACATCCTGACAGTTTTCTGAAAAAGCTATGTTTCTATGTCAGTGGTTCTTCGATTTTTCAAAAATAGCAGACCTACAAGTTCATAGCGCGCCACTCGGTGGCGCGCTATGAGCTTGTAGATCTGCTATTTTTCAATGGCTAAACACCAAAAGGGGTTCCCGCCCAAAATGGCTTAAAAGAGTGATTCATTGAAGAGAGGTGTTTGTTCAACCGCAGGGGAAGTGTTGCGTTCAGCATGGTTGGAAGGTGTTGAGGACGTTGATGCAAACAGAGTCGCATTTCTGTCTTTTGTAATTAAAACGTTTATTACGCGATCTCACTGGAGAAAGGCATTAAACACACAGGTCGGTGCCAGTCAAGTAGTTCTCTGGATGAATCAGGGATCAGAACAAAACTAAGATAATAGGGGAGCTTGTATCATAGGAACCAAGCTGTACTTAATTACGTTTTTTTAATTTATTTTATTGATATTTAATGTTTCGTGTTACGAGTCGAGTCACTGCCAGCTGAGCTTACGTCAACGAGGAATCTCAGGAACGCAATGTGTTGGCAGCTGGGCGTGACGTATATTAGCAGCGACATTGCTTTCATACCCTTGTAGTTTCAAGGCTTTTGCGGCCACATTAATTCCATTTTCTCCAGAAACTGGCTGTATCAAATATGAATGGACATCATTAACGACACACAGCCACCCCCCTGACAGAAAGGCCGGGATGATCGGTTTATTTTTCAAACACAGTTCTTATATGAAGCGACCTAAAATTCCAATGCAAATAAAAAAATACATGAACCTGTGTACTGGCGCCCTCTACTGAAAGTAACGCCAGACTTCGGTGCTCTATACCGCTCTGTGTTCATTCTCGGAAAGAAGGTGAGCCTATGGATAAAGGTGCTCACTCTGTCCTGTAAGTCACCATAGAGTGGATGTGAGGGGTTAGCCAGCATGGAGATCAGTTTGTCCCTGATTCTCCTCTCTGCGACTGACTGACTGACTGACTGACTGCAGCCCCTCCATCCTGAGGCCCACCACAGAACTGGCCTTCTTTGTGATCCTGTTGAGCTTGTTCAGCGCCCAGGCCTTAATACCCCCAACCCCGCATACCACTGCATGAAATAGAATGCTGGCTACCACGGACTGATATAAAAAAAATAAAAAAATGCTTATTAATCAAATCTTGTAATCTCGTGGATGAGTATGAATGAATGCCAATGACTATTGCCAAAACATAAGTCTGCGTCCTCATTGTCCAGACGATATATTGGCCATTATTTCACATTATTCAGCAATTATGCAGCCAATGTGTTATAATTTAAACAACTTTCAACCTGGCATGATGCATTTTTAAGGTGTGATGTACACAAGATTTACAAAACAGCAGATCTGTGAGTTCCTAACGTGTTGTGATGATGTGACGTAATTATGTGTGCTTGTTGATTGGCGGAGAAGCAAGTCCAGTCTGTCTGAAATCAGAAAATTAATCTTAACGGCACGTGAGCCCGAGCCCGGCCCTGGTCCCGTTGGTCAGGGGCATACCTGGTCCGGGTCCAAACGGGACCCGACCAGGTATTGCAGGGCTCTAATATGGTCACGCCTTGTGACACGTCACACCACCATATATGGCCATCTCCATATATATACTGTAGATCACGACGCTGACCTCATCTAATCCTGGATAACCATACATGGAGAAGACTGGATCATCACCTAGATCTGCATATATGGAGCCGGCCAGCAACGCTACACATGACCTCAAACCCTTAGATCTGATCTCCATATATGGAGCTAGATCTGATCTCCATATATGGAGCTGACCTGTTGTGACATTCCATATGTTGATCCTTCCCCGCCCGTCCTTCCTGTTCTGACATTCCATATGTTGATCTGACCTCATCAAACCCTGTACAGTGAAGTCAAGACACGCTCCATATATGGCCAGTACATAATTCATTCCATATGTTGATCTGACCCCCCCAACGCTCGCCCTGGCAGTCTGCCGTCACCCAGGCGGATGCGTGCACGCTTCTCGCCCTCAGGGCGTCTCACTTGTAGTAATATAGTAAAGTAATCTCTGTATGTCTCTCTTGTTTTCTCTCTCCTCCCTCCTTCCTGACTCTGTCTCTTTCCCTGTCTCTCCAGTGTATCACTGGCTCTTGCAGGCCACTTCAGGAGCCAGCTGGCGGCCCGTTTGCTCCAGTGCCTGCGCGTGTCCGACGCCCCGCGCTTCTACGGCCTTCCCAGCTTGGAGAGGACACTGCTGGGCATGGTCAGTCTGACAGCCCGACCTGGCTGGAGCATCCACTGCCCAGCACTGGACTCCACGGCCCTCTGCTCCAAGTACCTCAGCGGCCTGTTGGAGGTGGGTGGGTGCGTGCGTGCGTGCGTGCGTGCGTGCGTGCGTGCGTGCGTGCGTGCGTGCGTGCGTGCGTGCGTGCGTGCGTGTGTGCGTGCGTGCGTGCATTATTATAATTCCCCTACTCGGAATGCCTGTAGAAAACAAACACACAGTAGGTACTGTCAGTGGAATTAATTAAAATCAGGCCAAAACATGGTTACGGGACATGAATCCCAATCGGTAAAAATTTGAATCGATTGGAAACGCAGCACCCCGAGGCGTGTGATGAGGATAATCAACCTTGCCGATTCCATCTGCTCTGTCACTCAGCAGTCCACCAACAGATCCGCGCAACACGCAGCAAACTAGCTTACACAGCAGCCATAAGCACAGGGGTGTCCAACATTTTATCCCTGCTCAGCACTTAGCGCTCCCCTGTGGAAGCCACAGCAGCGGGTTTTGTCTGTCAGCTCGTGTTCAGATCGCCTTTTATGGGTGTCCCGGGCACGCACGCACGAATCAGCATTACCTAAAGTCCCAAACTCCGTTTCTTCTCCAGCACAGAGATACGCGTTGTCAACGTGCCACTCTGAATACCACGTTTCTCACTTCCCTGTCCGCTCTGCGTCACCCTCTCTCTCTCTCCCTCGGGCTCGGCCGCAACCTCTTTGCTCTATTCATCTGCTCTCCAATGACACCCCAACCCCCCTCCGCCCGCCCCCTCCTACCTTTTTGAAGGCAAAGCAAAGCAATTAGTCTCGGTTGTATTTAACCTTGTATTGTGGTTAACCTTCATTAAGATGCTGTGACTCGCAGATGCTGTGAGTCGCATGACAATCTCAGTTAAACGTTTGTGCTCGGTCTCCCTGCCTGACCTCCGCTATTCAAACTGATGAATGTGCTACAAATTGGAAAAAAGCTACAAGGACTGAAAGACGCAGAAAATGGATGCTGGATGCGTGAGAAGGCAGAGGGTACACTTTTACACGCAGCATGTGTTTACGATATTATGACTATCGACTTTTTCTTCAGCCCTAGGCTGTATATGTGTTGGGTGACCCTCTGCTCCTTGCTAATTATAAGGGACCTGATGCAGAAAGGCCAGTATTATGGTGGGAAAGCAGATCATAAGGAGGCGGTGGAAGACGTCAGGGGGGACCCTCTCTGTGCAGGAATGGCTGACTGAGCTGGGAAAGGTTGCAGCATATGAGCGTCTATCTTACGGGATGCAAAATAGATCATAGGCGTTTGAACTGAAATGAGGGAAATATCTAATTTATATCGTGGGGGGGGGGGGGGGGGGGGGGGGGGGGAGTGAGGTCTTGGGCTGGCTCTGGGGCCCTGCGGCGCGTGTTGTGTGGGTGGTCCGGTCCAGAGTAATCTAGTAAGAGAGTGGTGATGCTATGGGCTATAGTTCCAAACATTGGAACTATCCCATTGAGATAGAATGAGCACGTCTGCATTCCATTGCTAGTGTCGCCACTCTCTCTCATACTAGATCACTCTGGTCCGGTCGCGGCCTGCTGTGCTGGGTGCAGCCGGTGGTACTGCTAACGTTATGTGTTGTGTGTGCTTGTAGATTAGCCATTTTCACCGAATGTTGGCCTATTTTCACTGAATGTTCGCCTATTCATGATATGCCCAGAAAGATCACTCGTCGGATGCACCACAATGGATTTGAACCCCCTGACTGGTGGTGGACAGGTACTTTTACTGGTGGTGGACAGGTACTTTAACTGGTGGTGGACAGGTACTTTAACTGGTGGTGGACAGGTACTTTAACTGGTGGTGGACAGGTACTTTAACTGGTGGTGGACAGGTACTTTAACTGGTGGTGGACAGGTACTTTAACTGGTGGTGGACAGGTACTTTAACTGGTGGTGGACAGGTACTTTAACTGGTGGTGGACAGGTACTTTAACTGGTGGTGGACAGGTACTTTAACTGGTGGTGGACAGGTACTTTAACTGGTGGTGGACAGGTACTTTAACTGGTGGTGGACAGGTACTTTAACTGGTGGTGGACAGGTACTTTAACTGGTGGTGGACAGGTACTTTAACTGGTGGTGGACAGGTACTTTAACTCGAACCCGGAGCGCCATCATTTTTCCCCTTAAAGGACCACTTCATCATTTTTCAACATCTCTTCATATAATTGGTCGTCACTAATGTTCATGATAAAATACCACTATATTTTTCTACTCGTTCTGTGTCTCATAGGAGGGCTGTGGGCAGTTCAGAAACCCGTCCACCAGTGACATCATTCTTTTTAAACAAGATTTAAAAAAAAATATTATCGTGAGAACGATGGCTTCCATTTTCAAATTGCAACTGTTCAGGACTAGAAAGCCTGTAGTTACTATTAGCTTGGATTCCCCATCGATGATGTCACTGGTGGACAGGTTTCTGATCTGCCCACAGTCCTCCTATGAGACACAAACTGAGTAGAAAAGAACTGTGGTATTTTATCATGAACATTAGTGAGGACCAATTATATGAAGAGAGGTTGAAAAGTGGTGAAGTGGTCCTTTAAGCTGAATCAATCCAGATGCACTGAAAGCCTTTCACTTTAACTTGAGCCACAGGATGATCACAGCTAGGTACTAGATGTAACAATGACCACAGGATGATCACAGCTAGGTACTAGATGTAACAATGACCACAGGATGATCACAGCTAGGTACTAGATGTAACAATGACCACACAGGATGATCACAGCTAGGTACTAGATGTAACAATGACCACACAGGATGATCACAGCTAGGTACTAGATGTAACAATGACCACAGGATGATCACAGCTAGGTACTAGATGTAACAATGACCACAGGATGATCACAGCTAGGTACTAGATGTAACAATGACCACAGGATGATCACAGCTAGGTACTAGATGTAACAATGACCACACAGGATGATCACAGCTAGGTACTAGATGTAACAATGACCACACAGGATGATCACAGCTAGGTACTAGATGTAACAATGACCACACAGGATGATCACAGCTAGGTACTAGATGTAACAATGACCACACAGGATGATCACAGCTAGGTACTAGATGTAACAATGACCACACAGGATGATCACAGCTAGGTACTAGATGTAACAATGACCACACAGGATGATCACAGCTAGGTACTAGATGTAACAATGACCACACAGGATGATCACAGCTAGGTACTAGATGTAACAATGACCACACAGGATGATCACAGCTAGGTACTAGATGTAACAATGACCACAGGATGATCACAGCTAGGTACTAGATGTAACAATGACCACACAATGTTTAACTTGAGCCACAGGATGATCACAGCTAGGTACTAGATGTAACAATGACCACACAGGATGATCACAGCTAGGTACTAGATGTAACAATGACCACACAGGATGATCACAGCTAGGTACTAGATGTAACAATGACCACACAGGATGATCACAGCTAGGTACTAGATGTAACAATGACCACACAGGATGATCACAGCTAGGTACTAGATGTAACAATGACCACACAGGATGATCACAGCTAGGTACTAGATGTAACAATGACCACAGGATGATCACAGCTAGGTACTAGATGTAACAATGACCACACAGGATGATCACAGCTAGGTACTAGATGTAACAATGACCACACAGGATGATCACAGCTAGGTACTAGATGTAACAATGACCACACAGGATGATCACAGCTAGGTACTAGATGTAACAATGACCACACAGGATGATCACAGCTAGGTACTAGATGTAACAATGACCACACAGGATGATCACAGCTAGGTACTAGATGTAACAATGACCACAGGATGATCACAGCTAGGTACTAGATGTAACAATGACCACAGGATGATCACAGCTAGGTACTAGATGTAACAATGACCACAGGATGATCACAGCTAGGTACTAGATGTAACAATGACCACACAGGATGATCACAGCTAGGTACTAGATGTAACAATGACCACACAGGATGATCACAGCTAGGTACTAGATGTAACAATGACCACACAGGATGATCACAGCTAGGTACTAGATGTAACAATGACCACACAGGATGATCACAGCTAGGTACTAGATGTAACAATGACCACACAGGATGATCACAGCTAGGTACTAGATGTAACAATGACCACACAGGATGATCACAGCTAGGTACTAGATGTAACAATGACCACAGGATGATCACAGCTAGGTACTAGATGTAACAATGACCACACAATGTTTAACTTGAGCCACAGGATGATCACAGCTAGGTACTAGATGTAACAATGACCACACAGGATGATCACAGCTAGGTACTAGATGTAACAATGACCACACAGGATGATCACAGCTAGGTACTAGATGTAACAATGACCACACAGGATGATCACAGCTAGGTACTAGATGTAACAATGACCACACAGGATGATCACAGCTAGGTACTAGATGTAACAATGACCACACAGGATGATCACAGCTAGGTACTAGATGTAACAATGACCACAGGATGATCACAGCTAGGTACTAGATGTAACAATGACCACACAGGATGATCACAGCTAGGTACTAGATGTAACAATGACCACAGGATGATCACAGCTAGGTACTAGATGTAACAATGACCACACAGGATGATCACAGCTAGGTACTAGATGTAACAATGACCACACAGGATGATCACAGCTAGGTACTAGATGTAACAATGACCACACAGGATGATCACAGCTAGGTACTAGATGTAACAATGACCACACAGGATGATCACAGCTAGGTACTAGATGTAACAATGACCACAGGATGATCACAGCTAGGTACTAGATGTAACAATGACCACACAATGTTTAACTTGAGCCACAGGATGATCACAGCTAGGTACTAGATGTAACAATGACCACACAGGATGATCACAGCTAGGTACTAGATGTAACAATGACCACACAGGATGATCACAGCTAGGTACTAGATGTAACAATGACCACACAGGATGATCACAGCTAGGTACTAGATGTAACAATGACCACACAGGATGATCACAGCTAGGTACTAGATGTAACAATGACCACACAGGATGATCACAGCTAGGTACTAGATGTAACAATGACCACAGGATGATCACAGCTAGGTACTAGATGTAACAATGACCACAGGATGATCACAGCTAGGTACTAGATGTAACAATGACCACAGGATGATCACAGCTAGGTACTAGATGTAACAATGACCACACAGGATGATCACAGCTAGGTACTAGATGTAACAATGACCACAGGATGATCACAGCTAGGTACTAGATGTAACAATGACCACAGGATGATCACAGCTAGGTACTAGATGTAACAATGACCACAGGATGATCACAGCTAGGTACTAGATGTAACAATGACCACACAGGATGATCACAGCTAGGTACTAGATGTAACAATGACCACAGGATGATCACAGCTAGGTACTAGATGTAACAATGACCACACATGATGATCACAGCTAGGTACTAGATGTAACAATGACCACACAGGATGATCACAGCTAGGTACTAGATGTTACAATGACCACACAGGATGATCACAGCTAGGTACTAGATGTAACAATGACCACACAGGATGATCACAGCTAGGTACTAGATGTAACAATGACCACACAGGATAATCACAGCTAGGTACTAGATGTAACAATGACCACACAGGATGATCACAGCTAGGTACTAGATGTAACAATGACCACAGGATGATCACAGCTAGGTACTAGATGTAACAATGACCACACATGATGATCACAGCTAGGTACTAGATGTAACAATGACCACACAGGATGATCACAGCTAGGTACTAGATGTAACAATGACCACAGGATGATCACAGCTAGGTACTAGATGTAACAATGACCACACAGGATGATCACAGCTAGGTACTAGATGTTACAATGACCACACAGGATGATCACAGCTAGGTACTAGATGTAACAATGACCACACAGGATGATCACAGCTAGGTACTAGATGTAACAATGACCACACAGGATGATCACAGCTAGGTACTAGATGTAACAATGACCACACAGGATGATCACAGCTAGGTACTAGATGTAACAATGACCACACAAGTCACACCTCTGCTGCCACCATTTCCACCGACTGCAAGGTCGGAAAACAGGGTTTCAATGTGCTCCTCCTACGCCTTCCCTCTCTCCTTTCCTACTTTTTTTATTTTTAAATTTCACTAAAGGATAGTCCCTTGTAGTAAGAGAAATCTATGAAAATCTGGGAACTAAATCGTTACCAAGAAATTTCTTCACCAATGTGTTTCTAAAGGTGTCTAATAACATGTACTAAAAGTTTGAAATTCAACTCCCGTGGGAAAGTTGAGTTATTAGCATAATATGTGACCATACCCATAACATCCTATATAAGGCAAAAAAGTCCAAATTTCATCATTCTTTAAGTAGCATGTGACATATGAAACTAGGGTGTTTGCATGATTCTGAATCCATTCCAAGCATTAGTTTTGCACAAAAAACACTCAGGTCACATATTATGCTAATAACTCAACTTTCCCACGGGAGTTGAATTTCAAACTTTTAGTACATGTTATTAGACACCTTTAGAAACACATTGGTGAAGAAATTTATTGGTAACGATTTAGTTCCCAGATTGGTCAAATACCTGATAAAATGCCCTTACTATTGAGTTGCAGCAACTCGTCGTCGTCGACACCCAAAGCCACTACATCAGTATACTCGTAACCCCAGAGGTTCAAACCCATTCAGAACGGGAACCCCTTTTGGTGTTTTAAGCATTATGTTATACTTTAGCTATTGCAAAATAGCAGACCTACAAGCTCGTAGCGCGGCACTCTCGGTGCCGCGCTACGAGCTTGTAGGTCTGCTATTTTTGAAAAATCGTGAAAATGTGGTGCAAATCTTTGAATATATATTCTTTCAGAGCGAACGTTTTTAACTCAAATCTTTGCTTCCAGGGGGTCCCTGGAACTACATATTTTCAGATGGGGGTCGGCGGCCAATTACATATAATTCTAGGGGTCCTTGACATGAAGTAGTTTGAGAACCACTGACATAGAAACATAAAGTTTTCAGAAGACATTTGTAGAATCGTCCTCAGGTGTAAATGGGTTAAGAAAAATACAAATATAGTGTACAATAAAATATACAAACTAAATAAAAGAAACGAGACAATCAATGCAAATAAAGTACGATGCCAATAGGATAGTCTCAAATCAAAACAAAAATGCAATCAGAAACAAGAACAGCAAGATGTAAGATGAACAAGTAATGCATTCATGAAAGCATGAAAGGAAGTAATTGATCTAAGAGACAAGGGCAGGATGTTCCAGTCTGTCGGTGCTTTGAACTTAAAAGCACATCTACCTACGTATCTCTCTAGAGATTCTGGGCACAATAAAATAAAGATGTTGAGCATGTCTTGGAGAATAAGCCGATGGAAATTGGTTCAAAAACTGTTTTAACCCATTTTGGACTGAGGTCGATTTAAAATAAGGCTTCTAAATCCTAACATTTTTCTGAAAAAACATGTTTCTATGTCAGTGGTGCTCAACCTTTTTCATGTCAAGGACCCCCAGAATTATCTCTATTGGGCCACGGACCTAGCCTGGATCCAGCCCAAAGACCCCGCCCACTCTCTGTAGCTTCAAGAAAGCTACAGTCTAATAATCAGGCTACCACGGACCCCCATCTCAAAATATGTAGTTCCAGGGACCCCCCAGAAGCCAATATTTTAGTTAAAAATGTTCGCTCTGAAATATATATTCAAAGATTTGCGCCACATTTTCACAACTTTTCAAAAATAGCAGACCTACAAGCTCGTAGCGCGCCACTCGGTGGCGCGCTATGAGCTTGTAGATCTGCTATTTTTCAATAGTTAAAGCATAACATAATGCTAACACCAAAAGGGGTTCCCGCCCAAAATGGGTTAAGTATGTAGGATAATTAAAATAAAAACATTTGAACACAAAAAGTAACCAATGGAAATGTCTCCTAGCTTGGGGTGATAACCGATTCAATGAATCATACATAACACAATGGTGCATAATGCGTATGATAAGGACACCTCGAAACGAACCTACATTATCTCCCTCTTTAAAAACACAGCATATGGTGTTCTCATCATCTAGCCTAAAGGTCATTACACACTGGCGAATTAGCGACGCGAATTATTCGTGCGAATAATTCGCCTTTTTTTAAAACCAATTGAAGTCAATGCAAGCTTCCACATCAGTGGCGAATGTGCGAATGTGCGAAAATGCGACCGTTTTCGCTCTTTATTTGTTCGCTCCGGTGTTCGCTCCGGTGTCGAATTTTTAATTCGCGTCGCTAATTCGCCACTGTGTAATGACCTTATGGGTTCCTGAACGGCCAGAAACGTCACTGTAGATGTGGGGATGGGTCCGATTCATCAATAATTGTTAATAGGACCCGAAATCGATTATTAAAATTAATAATCGATAAATCGTTTTATTTATTTTTATTTTTATGAAAATCTGTTGGAAAGGCAATATTGTCATCCAAACAGGACAGGGCTATAGGCCTACCCAGAGTAATCTAGTAAGAGAGTAATGACACTCCTGTTGACTCTCATTGTAACAATGGAATACGGAAGTGCTCATTCTATCTCAATGGAATAGTTCCAGCCATAGGAACTATCGCCCATAGGCGAGATCAAAGCGTGTCACCACAGATTAATCTGGGCCTACCAAAGTGTGCCTGGGATGTAACTGTAGCTGCAGATACAGGTTTGGAGGATTTAGCAGGTGTTGGGAATGTACCTAATCAGGCCTAGGCTGGGGTTGCTATGGTGATCAATTGGCTCAACACTGGTCCAGGGACCACCAGTGGTCCTCATTCAAAAGATGGAGTTAGTAACCAAATGGACCCTTATTAACTCTCAAGAGTTCAAGTTATTGTTAATCATCTACATCAGGGGTTCCCAAACGTTGTTTTACTTAGGTACCCCTTGGGGGGAAGAACTTTTTTATTTGTAGGGTTCATAAAAAAAAAAAGTCCCGTCCCCCCCCCCGCCCAAACGATTAATCGATTAATCGTTAATATTGAATTATACAAATCGATTTTCAATTTGGACACATTTACACATCCCTAAGATGTGCATAACTCCAACACGCATGACAATGCTGTTCCACGTGAAAACCATCAAGTGGAGCAGTGTGTTATTGTTCTGCAGCAGCATAGGAGGTAGAGAAGAGATGAAATGAAATGAAATGATTACTATATTTACCCAGGGTATCTGGGCTAAGCTCAAGAACTTGTTTCCAGCCAGGCCCTGCTCATAGAACATTTCATCGTAGTGGTTCAATGCCTTGTTCAAGGGCACTTCAGCGGTGGTAATTTTAACGTGTCGGACCGCTGATTCGAACTGGCGACCTTCCGGTATCAAGACCGCTCCGCAATCCGTTCGGCCACCGCTGCCACAAGAGATGAGAGTTTGCAAAACACTCTTTCGTGAACAGTCCATAACATCTTGAGTCCATAACATCTGATAGTTCAGCACTAATTCAGCACTTCTGGAGCCAAATAAAATAAAATAAATCTTTAGAATGTAGCTTTGGTGTAATGATATATTGGATTCATGGTGTCCCGTTGAATACCCATGGTTTTCGACAGTGGTTTTCAACAATAATGTAACTCTTGAGTGTAAAATGAAACCAAATGGACCCGTATGGGTCCATTTGGTTTCATTTTACACTCTCAAGATCTATAAGGGTTCGTTTGGTTACCAACTCTCCATCATTTAGCTGGGGACCACCTGGAACCCCCTCAAGGACCACTGGTGGTCCTCGGAACACTGGTTGAAAACCACTGGTTTAGGAGTAACATACATATAAGCACTGATGCGAATGGATTCATTGTACTGCTTTTTTACCTCCTATGGAACCAATATTGTGGTTCCTTTCCTTGTTCTCTCAGGTGATATCTTCGTTCTACGTGGAGTGGGGTGGCAACGCCATGTCCTTCATGGGAAAAGGTGTGACCAAGAACGCTGTCATCTGCCTGCTTCACCTGGCCCACGAGATGCAGGCAGAGAGCAAGGATAATGTGAGTATGAAGCAATATTACATGAGAGGGTGTGTTTTTTTTTAATATATATATATTTTTTTATCCCACGATTTTGTAACCCATTTTTCACCCCTGTGTCAATTATCTAATGTGATCCTGGGCTCTACACACCCTCCGCCAACCTAGTCCCCATATATGGGGGACATAGGGAGAGCAACGGACTTGAACTCATGCTTCCTTCATGCCTGAGTGTCCAAGTTGCTCCTTTACACCTGACAGGGGGGAGTTTTCCCTGGTTGGACGTAGCGCGTGGAAGGAACACGTTATTCCAACCAGTTCCTTTCCCCTCCATCAGGCGCCCCGGCTGGCCAGGGGGAGAGAGGGTGTGGTTTAACGTGATTATTGCCACGACAGTGATGCGGTCAGGAACGAGACGTAGTCTTCCGCAAGCATCACTGCAGTGGCAATAATCACGTTAAATCACACCCTCGAGTAACTGTAAACAGTTACCCTTAAAACTAAGAAAATCACATTTCTTTAATGACAGATGTAGTCACTACGACCACAAATGTCCCAAGAAACTAGCTAGCCTAGCAACCGAGTTTGCTGCGCTCTGGGAAAACAGCAGCTGAATTCTTTGTTTTGATTAGGTGTGGAGTGGTGCTCGTTTGAACCGGCTATAGGCTGTTTCAACCAATCAGATTGCTTCCTCGAAACGACCCGTTGTATAATGGAGAACACATGAGTACTCACCAGTCACCGGATTTGTTCTAGAGAAGGTTCTCAGAGCCTATTTTGGGCCCTGCTCAGGTGGTTGTACTAACTCAGACCGTAGTACTTGTACTTCAAAAAAAGCTAAAATAGCAAATCTACAAGCTCACAATGTGTCACGATGCGTTGTGAGCTTTTAGATGGGCCATTTTAACCAAGCAAGTATAAAATATCGCTTGCTTGGTTAATTGATTTGTTGATGTATGAAAAAATTATCTAAAATATGCACTTTATTAGTAACCAATAGAATAATTTCTAAGAAAAATAATTGATAGTTGTAGCATTTGGGTTCATTATGAATAAGGTGGTGGTCGTCATAGGAAAACAGCATCCTTTGAACTTATTTAGTTGCATTGAAGAAAGCCAGTACGTTGTCACAACATGGCCTTTTTTGTTTCTGTCATGTAATCACTTTTTGTGCCACAGGCAGGATATCACTGTACTTGTGCAATGTTCTGCTCTGTAATTGAAACTTTTCTTTCCTGTACTCATGTCATTCTGTGCTTCAGGACTTCATTTCCCAGTGGTCTTTGGGGCAGGAAGCGGGATCGGAAGAGACTGGCGGTTCTCCGCTGGGTTTGGCCTGGCTTATCCCACTGTGGGTGGATCGAGATGCAGAGGTGTGGCTTGACCAGCATTCTCAACGTCCTCAATGTCACACATCATCGCTGTTGGGTGGACATCTCATTATGTCCCAAACTGTTACCTTTCTGCAAAATGTGAAAAATAACCCGAAAGGCCCGAAATTAAAAAAACGTTTGCTCTGAAAGAATATATATTCAAAGATTTGTGCCGCATTTTTTACGATTTTTCAAAAATAGCAGACCTAGAGTGGCGCGCTATGAGCTTGTAGATCTGCTATTTTTCAATAGCTAAAGTATAACATAATGCTTAGTTAAAACACCAAAAGGGGTTCCCGTACAGAATGGGTTAACCACTTTCACAAACACAAGAAGCAGACAAATAGCCATCAAATGAAACAAAAACATAAAATTATAAATACAATAAATAAAATAAAAGTAACACAAACTCCTCCCAGCATCCTTCCAACCCCTCATCAGAACCTGTCTACCGATCATGATAGCAGTCAGGATGAAATCCACATACTAAATCACAAGGGCGGCGGTGGCTCAGGGCTAGAGTGGCTGGATGGTAATCGCAAGGTTGCCTGTTCGAACCCCGGCTCCCCCAGAGTTAGTGTCGAAGTGTCCTTGAGCAAGACACTGAACCCCTAATTGCTCCCGATGTGCTGGCTAGTGCCTTGCATGGTTTCTGCCGCCATCGGTGTATGAATGTGTGTGTGAATCATAGAGTATATAAAAGGATAGAGACTGATCTGGCGCGAAGCTCCGCCCCCTCCGCTATTCATGTCAGTGGAAGTTGCTCAGTGGCGTTTTGAAGCACCCGGAAGGACCGTCTCAAAACGTCTACTTCCGCATTTGACCACCAAATTTTGGTGGTCAAATGCGGAAGTGCAACCGAGCGCTCAATGTTAAAGCCCAGCTGCACGGGGTTTCCCGGTCATGAATCCACGGGTCCGCCTGTAGTCCCTCCTCTTACCACTAGGGCCCAGTGCTTCAACGTTGGAGTGCCTCACTGGCCCCTTGGTGTGAATGGGTGAATTGATGCACAATCTATGTAAAGCGCCTTGGATAAAGGTGCTATATTTACCATTTACAATGGGCAACCTGCTTTGCGTCACCCAGTATGTAAAGTCTAGGGCAGGAGGGGAAATCAACCCTTGTCATTTCTAAGATGCGGTTATGGATTTACTTCCAAAAACTCAATTACGGGACACTCCCATAAAGGGACCGATGATGGGTCCTTCTATTTCCAACATTCAGCTGTGTCAAGTCTGTGCAACCTTGAGGATGTACAATAGAAGCGATCTAATTCTAAATTAAATCAACCTGATTCTGATATCTTTAGACATTTTTATTGACTTTTTCCAGATTTCATCCCACTCCTCCACTCCAATATCCAGGTTCAAATCCCTCTCCCCATAAAGTTTTCAACGCATTTGGTACATTTGGTGTTTTCAATAAAGATCAATTCCCCCACCAACTCCATCCGTCTCTCTCACCCGTCCCTCAGGTGAGGTTTTCCAGTCTGGGTGTGGCTTCGGCGCTCTCGTCGGTGCCCAGCGGGTGCCAGGGTCTGTCAGCCAGCTGTCAGAACATCAGTGGGGGGCTGTGGGGTACGCTGCTGAACATCCTCCTGGACCAGCAGGAGTGCAGTATGGTCCGCAGAGAGGTAAGGCGTCAAAAAACCAAAAACCACCACTCCACACTGCCGTCAGTATCAATCATGTAGATACACAATGAGTTTAAGGCATTTAGGCCTGACCTCGAAATAAAAAAATCTTCTAAATCCTCCAGTTTTCTGAAATCAATATTTTCACGATTTTTCAAAAATAGCAGACATACAAGCTCGTAGCGCGCCACTCTGTGGCGTGCTATGAGCTTGTAGATCTGCTATTTTTCAATAGCTAAATTATAACAAAAGGGGTTCCCGCCCAAAATGGGTTAAGGCTTTCAGTCAAATTGTTTGAATTCCGCTTTCCCTTTTTTTACTTTTTAACCACGTCCTATTTTTGAACATTTCAGATTTTTTTTTTGCCTATAGTTACATAATAGTTCTTCTAATGCACTTTTGGACCATCAGATATTTTATGGTTTGTTCTGCCTTTATCGATAGGATGAAAGTAATCTGACAGGAAATTGGGGCGAAGATGGCGGCAAAGGCCGTCGGGATCGGTTGAGCTAACCGCCCGGGCCTTGACCGTCATTGTCAACAACCTTTTTGAGTGGTGCAACCACTCCAAGGAACAGCAATGTCCGTGTTAACCTATGTTTGTGTGCGACTATGTTACTATGTTTGTGTGTGACTATGTTACTATGAGTACCAGTAGGGGCGCTGTTGTGCCAGAAACAGAGAGAGAGAGATAGTGCTGCACTGTTGCCTGCTAATGAGAGAGAGAGAGAGGGGGGGGGGGGGGGGGGAGTTTCATTAAAAAAATAAAAAATAATATAAAATAAGTTTTGAAGTTGAATGGGCTTATTTATATATGTGGGGGGGTCCCCCTCACATACAGTATATTAGCCCATTCAACTTCAAATGTCTGATCAAACTAAATTAATAGCAGATATCAAAATATTGAATCAAGCAACTTACAAAAACGGTCTCAGATGCACATAAAAGTCTGAGTAGATGTTAAAAAGAACCCAGAAGTGTTTAATATCCTTGTAGAGTGTGTGGAGCAACACTATAAAATATGAAAACTAAAACCAGAAAATATATTTGACATTTTGTCATACATTGCTTGCTGTTGGTTGTCTCATCCAAGTTTTTGCACCAGGGCACCAACTTGACAAAATGAAACAAGATGGTACAATTTCACTGGTGTACAAAACAGCCGAGTCAAAGGCATCAATCTGCAATGAAATGTTCTCAACTTCTCAGGACGTTCTTGTTTTTCCAGCCAAGCACAGGCAGATGGCAGTGTTGTAGATGTTCTGACTTGATCTGTGTGTGTGTGTGTGTGTGTGTGTGTGTGTGTGTGTGTGTGTGTGTGTGTGTGTGTGTGTGTGTGTGTGTGTGTGTGTGTGTGTGTGTGTGTGTGTGACTCTGTGTGTGTGTGTGTGTGTGTGTGTGTGTGTCTGTGTGTGTGACTCTGTGTGTGTGTGTGTGTGTGACTCTGTGTGTGTGTGTGTGTGTGTGTGTGTGTGACTCTGTGTGTGTGTGTGTGTGTGTGTGACTCTGTGTGTGACTCTGTGTGTGTGTGTGTGACTCTGTGTGTGTGTGTGTGTGTGTGTGACTCTGTGTGTGTGTGTGTGACTCTGTGTGTGTGTGTGTGTGACTCTGTGTGTGTGTGTGTGTGACTCTGTGCTGTGTGTGACTGTGTGTGTGTGTGACTGTGTGTGTGTGTTGGTGCACCAGGCAGCATTTATCCTACAGAACTTGCTGGTAATGCCCATGCCCGCCAGCGCAGAGGAGGCCAAGGACTCCCACTGGCAGGTCAGTGCCCCTGCCAGACAGTTTAAAGGCTTTTATGGACCGTGGATTAAAATAGTCACGCTGCGGTTTCATCTCCTCTCTCCCTCTTTCTCCCCATCTACTGTCCTTCAGCCTCTCTCCCTCTTTCTCCCCATCTACCGTCCTTCAGCCTCTCTCCCTCTTTCTCCCCATCTACTGTCCTTCAGCCTCTCTCCCTCTTTCTCCCCATCTACCGTCCTTCAGCCTCTCCCTCTTTCTCCCCATCTACCGTCCTTCAGCCTCTCCCTCTTTCTCCCCATCTACTGTCCTTCAGCCTCTCTCCCTCTTTCTCCCCATCTACCGTCCTTCAGCCTCTCCCTCTTTCTCCCCATCTACCGTCCTTCAGCCTCTTTCTCCCCATCTACCGTCCTTCAGCCTCTTTCTCCCCATCTACCGTCCTTCAGCCTCTCTCCCTCTTTCTCCCCATCTACCGTCCTTCAGCCTCTTCCTCTCTCCTCTCTCCCTCTTTCTCCCCATCTACCGTCCTTAGCCTCTTCCTTTTATTTTGTCTCCCACAAAGCCGTGCAGCATACACACCATAGGTAAAGAAATGTATCGTATATTTCTAGATCTACGGTGTGAAGATATGAATATTAAACAAACACATTGCTGAGGGCACCCGGCGGATTGATTGCTTCCTTTTCTGTGGTCGTCGTCACAGAAGGACCTGGCCTGACATCAATGAAAATGTCCACTCTACATTTAATATGTAGGATTCACACTGAGTCGGACGCCCCCCTTCCTTGCTGTTCCCTATCCGTGCTCTTTCATCTCCCTGTGCACTTTTCCTATCTGCGACAGAAACCTGGAAGTCACATAATATTTTAACCATCTAACTATAAATGCACCAAGTCTGTGTGTGTGTCTGAAATCCACGTAACTCGAGAACCGTTCGCCCCACCGACTTCAAATTCCACACACAAGTTCCACACCCCCACAGGGAGTTCAGTGTCGAGTCAGTCGGACCCACGGTTGTCCAGAACCGCCACAAAAGGCATCTGCCCGGGCCAGACTCCATATTTGGACATGCCTAACAAAGAACTCCATATATGGGCATAAAAGGGGACACAGCTGACATCACGATGACTTGACCAGCTCAAAAGAATGATAAATTGGCTAATCAATGCATTTGATTATTGAGTCTATTTCAGTTACACACCACCTTTGTACATGCCAATATGCCCAAAGATACCCGAGCCTACCGCAACCGGATGCGTGAAGCACAACAACGTGCACAGGGAGCTGAGATGCACGCCTAGCTGCGGATAAGGCGGTCATGCCTGACAAAGAACTCCATATATGGGCATAAAAGGGACACATACATAATAACTGGGTGGGGCATGCATTTCCAACTTGCATCGTCCCAAGTAGGCCAGTGCCCCACGGGCATCGCTCTAGTTATTTTAAACTTTAGCAGATCTACAAGCCGTCGTGAAAATGTGTGCCATTCATTCAGAATATATATTCTTTCACAGCAATCGTTTTTTAACTCAAATCTTTGCTTCCCTGGAACAACATATTTTCAGATGGGGGTCGGCGGCCAATTACATACCATTTTTGGGGTCCTTGACATGAAATAGTTTGAGAACCACTGACGTAGAAACATACTGTATGTTTTTCAGAAAACTGTTTTTTTTTTTTTTAATCGGCCTCAGGTCTAAAATGGGTTAATGCCAGTTCATCTCTCTGTCCAGAACCCCTGTGTCCATGACGAAGTGTCTGGCGTGTCCCTGGTGGGCCTGCCGGCCCTGCAGGCTCTGCTGTACCACTGTCAGTACTTCCTACACGTCGCTCTGTCTGCCTCGGCGTGTTACCTTGGCAGGTACATCTTCCACCTTCAGCCCCCCACCTCTGCCACCCGCGGCCCCAGTCCACAGGAGAGCGCCTCGGGGGGTAAAAAGCCTTTTTGACTGCTCTTGTCTGGCCGTCTAGCTGTCTCGACTGTCAGTGTGATTGTTGTGTTTGATCCCCCACTGTTGGGGGGCATTAACACGTCGAACGAGGACAACCTGTTCTAGCGTCTGTGTCTGTTTACACGTCTGGAATAGTTTGTTTGGCGAACATGCTGTGTCTCCCATCTGTGTTCGCAAAACTCGAGACATTTTCAGGTGTTAAACTGTCTGATTACTTTATGGCGTGAAGCAGAATCATGTACAAGTTTTGTTGTTGTTTGATCTTGGCAATCTGTACAACATGCTGTATGTTTAGATTCAGAGAACTCCCTGAGATATTGGACGAGCGCACCCCCTGCAACAGCTGTCAACACCAGCAGAGCGTCTAGTTCCCTCTCTACCTCTAGCACTGTGGTGAGCAACACACACACACACACACACACACACACGTCTAGTTCCCTCTCTACCTCTAGCACTGTGGTGAGCGACACACACACATACATAAACACCAGCAGAGCGTCTAGTTCCCTCTCTACCTCTAGCACTGTGGTGAGCAACACACACACATAAACACCAGTCTAGTTCCCTCTCTACCTCTAGCACTGTGGTGAGCGACACACACACACACACATAAACACCAGTAAGACGCCCTGAGGGTGAGAAACGACCTCGCCCGTAACTCCCTCTTGACTGAATCTGACTGTAATACACCACATACCACAGGTTGTGGTGTATTACAAGTATGTAAGTGTATAACAGGTTAGTCTGGCTCACTAAAGGTTTTGTTTTCTACATACTCCAGTGTTTCTTAAATTAGGGTATGTGGGCCCCTAGAGAACTACTTCTACGTACTTGGTGATTTCAAAAATGGAAAAACACATTAAATAAAATGTGACTAGCACTGTTATTATAATAGAAATAAATATGTATTTGCCATTAGGCTGTTTTATTTTACAAACTGGACTCGCTGAAATATTATGGCCTTGGTACTTGGATTCCGAAATCAGGAAAGGGGGTACTGAAGCCACACACTCCTAATAAAGATCTGAATTATAGGAAGGAAGACACTGGAGCATCACAGACAGTTCGAGCCCTTTTTAATTCACAGGGTGCTGGTGCAACGTTTCAATGTATCGGTCACATCTTCCACAAGATGTGACCGATGCATCGAAACGTCTGTGATTCATCGAACTCTCTGTGATGCTCCAGTGTCTTCCTATTCATCAGTCCTGCCTCTGAGATGCACCAGACTATAGCCTGCCTCAGGCTTGAGACGCGGTGGAACTCCCTTTTGCAAAGATCTGAATTATGTCTGATTAAGTATGATGTTTGTCTTTCATAGATTGGGGGCTCAGGCCCTCACACCCCTGTGGCTCTCTCCCCTTTGGGTAATGTTGGCACACAAGATACGCCTGCTAGCAGACTCATGACTCAAGGTACAGAGAGAGAGAGAGAGAGAGAGAGAGAGAGAGAGAGTGAGTGCATGTATTTTTGTGTGCGTGCTGTGCATACATGTATGCTTTGTAGTCATAATAATCAAATAGCTCAAACCACATAAACCTTGACTTTGTTTTATTTTTTTCCCTTCTCGAAACTCTGAGCATCTGTCTAGCTCCAAGGCTCAATGATATTTCCATTTTGTCTCTGAGTGATTATAATAAACTACAGCCCATTCCCAGCGCTGTGTATTTACATATCCGTTTCCCTCGTCCCAAAGAGAAACATATTGTTCACGGGTGTTTTTTGGGGGTTCGTGTGATGTGTTTCATCCTGGGGGTCATGGCATCCTGGACTCTTCCTTCACAGCGGGTGAAAACACAGCTGAAGGCTTCATTATTAACCGTCTCGTTTTTCAGGCCAGAGTGACACGGACACCAGCGACTCTGTGATCTCCCAGGATTCCCGGCGGGGCGAGCCCTCGGCGGCGGAGCCTGTTGTCGTGGTAACTCCCGACCTCCTCGCGGCCCACTGTGGCCTGCTGGGTAACTTGATGCTCGTCCTGCCAGACTTCACTCTGGACGCTGTCCGGCACAGTCAGCTCCTCCACTCACTGGCCAGGTCAGGACCCACAGCATACTTCAGTCCAGACACTGGCGACAACAGCTCATTCGCTGGCAATCTGTCAGTAGCCAATCTGCTGAATTTTCACCCCTCTGAGAAAAATCACGGGGCATTGTAAGGGGCGGATACTTATTTGTATATAAATTGAATCTGATCTATTTTTCTTCAGGAGCTAATTGTTCAAACAAAACTACAAAATGGCACTGCCTGTGTTTTCTGTAGCATTTTCTGATTTCAGGAAGGCCTCACTCACACCTTTCGATCTAGCATACAACATTGATGCATGCTTGTTGTATGAATGTTGTGAGTGTCATGGCCGCCCCAATGCATTTCCAATGAAAGTCACATGGTTTGTAGTCCACATTTTGGACTACAAGCTGTTGTATGGCTTTCGGCTGTGTTTCGACTTCCCCCCTCCCCCTCATACAACACAAATGTTGTGTCAAACCATGTGACTCCCATTGGAAATGCATTGGGGCAAGATGTATCACACCCTTTGTATACAACAAGCATACATCAGTCTGTTGCGAAGGTGTGAGTGAGGCCTTACCCACCCGTTGCTATATATTTCAGAGGCTGTGGCATATTCTCACATGCAAACAACTGTCGGTTTCTATTAGATGTGACTTGACCTCCCTGGGATTAGCTTACTTTATTATAACCCAGGGAGTGTAAGTTAAGTCATCATCAAGGATGTCAAAGTCAGAGAGATGCTGGCCGTTTCCACAGACACTGTTGAAGTGTCTGTTGAAGTGTTACAAATCGTAACACCCTGTACTGTATGAAAATAGGCATTGCTCTTCTATTAGATCCACTTGAGCTACTTTCTTGTAAAGTGGATAGACTAGAAACCACACGCTGTGCTGTCTCTCACTGTCACATCATTGCTGTCAGGCACAAACTCCCTATGCATATTAAAAAAATATATATTTTTTTTCTTTTTTTCTGTCGTACAAGAGTATCATCCAAAAGTAGTGAAAATAGTTGATCTACACAGTGAGCTTGTACATCTGCTATTTTCACTATTTCTAACAAGAATTTGTTCCATTTCCTGAAAAGTAACGTTTTCTTGTACATACGAGGATTCCAACCGACAGCCACAACATTTTGTGTTCCTCAGTCTGGTGGATGCAGACCCCATAGAGAGGTGTCTGGCTGAGCTGAAGAATCCAAACACCTCAGCCGGAGAAAGGGAGGACATCAAGATTCAGGTGACACGCATCACACACACACACGCACGCACGCGCGTACGCACGCACGCACGCACGCACGCACGCACGCACGCACGCACGCATGCACGCACGCAGGCACGCAGGCACACACACACGTTATGCTATTACCACTCACTGGAAAATGCCATGGGGTTGATACTGTAGTGTGTGTGGTGTCAGTGCTGCTGTCAAGAAAGGTTGTCTGAGGTCACCCCAGCAGTTTGTGTTGTGGGTGGAATACTCAGGCCCCCAGAGTGGGGGAAGCCACCCTGCCATACTGGCCAAAGCTGGAACTGGAAAATTTTTTTTTAAACAATATATTTATTGCATTTTTCTTTTATTGTACAAACAGACATAACAATACAACAGAACAATACATAATACATCAGACAATACAATTACTTAAAAAACAAAACAAAAACATACAGTACATACATATATAAATACAGTATAATAAAATAAGGGCACTTAGAGTCCTTATGGCCACAAGACCAAACAGCTGCAGAGAATACAATTAGACATTTTCTGTTTCCACCATTAAATAAATCATTAGACCCAACTCTTTGAGCCGACAGTGGTGCTTCCGTCAGACTTCCGGGTGCTTCAAACGCCACTGAGCAACTTCCATTGAAATGAATAACTGTGGGCGGGGTTGTCCGCTCTATGGAAATACTGCTCTGTAGAGACTCGGTCTGGCCCGGTTGCTTCTTGCTTTGGACATTGGCCTTTACGCTTTGTGCCTTGTATTGAATGTGTGAAGTGCTGTATGTGTATCTGGCATAATAGTTTTGGTGTACATGTGTTTACTGTCTACTGTAGGTTTTTACCCTACTTCAGTACATATCCAGCTTCTCCAAGTTTCTACAGACGTGTGTGACGTCGACCCACGAGTCCATTGGTCAGATGGACTTCCTGAAGCCACTGCTGGCCAATGGGGTGACAGTCCTTACAATGGATACCAGCAACTTGGGTAAAAACCGTAACGCCAAGTTCATTAACAAAATGATATCTCTGAATCTAAATCACAGATTACGATTCTAATCAAAACATGCGTTTTTGACTGCCCATCGCGGCCCCGTTGATAGTGGCAGTAGAATAATTCATGCCTTGGGTGATGGGCGATCCTCCCGCGAATATTTTGGTTATAGATGCTATGCTAAGTAACAGTTTTGGACATGAGGTTTCCACCCAACAGAGGTGATATTGTTTACTCGTATCAAATTAACCACTTAATCCTGATATTAAATAGAGATGCCATGTTTAAAGTGTTTCACGTGAATTATTTTCAACAGTGCTTTACCTGCAGCGAGTACAATACTGGTTCAAGCGCAACAAGATGTCTGTCATTCACACAAAGGCATATTTCTAGTGGGATATTTTACATCTGTGTGGGTGTTTTTTTGTTTGTTTGTTTGTGCATCAGCATCTCTCTCTCTCTCTCTCTTTTTCATGTGAGATTATTTGTGACTCACCTTTTCGCTCTCTTCCCTCAAGATGCGGAAGCCCAAGCTCGGGTGTGCATGTGCTGGGCAGACGTGTTTACGCTCCTGGCTACTCTGGTGAGGAGGGACTGCTCAGCGGCGTATCCATCTGTCTCCGCTGCGCTGGGAAGGCGCTGGCAGGCGTTTGCAGGTGCACAGACTCGCCACCTTTTGTGTGTGTGTGTGTGTGTGTGTGTGTGTGTGTGTGTGTGCATGCGTGCGTGTGTGCGCGCATCAGAGTTAATGAGGTAACGTGACAGAGTAAATGACTCAGATGCAAGTTGCTCTCCAAACTTCATGTGTTGAATGTGTAATGCACTTTACATTTGGGTGCTAAAGTACACTGTAACAAAGCACATCTCTTCATCATTCTCATCTTCATGTAAGTGTGGGTGTGATTGGGCAGTGAGGATTTGCTTATGGTACTGCATTTATATAGCGTATTTCTAGTCTTTCCGAGCCTTCAAAGCGCTGTACTGCATTTTACCCGTTCACACACACACACATTCACACAATGGTCCATGCAAGGCACCAACCTGCTCATCGGGAGCAATTAAGGGTTCGGTTTCTTGCTCAAGGACACTTCGACAGCACGCAGCCAGGAGTTGCCGCGTATCAAGCCCCTTCACAAACAATGATTATACAAAAATAAAATTATAAGCGTGTGGCCTCCTAAAATGCATGTTCTGTTAGAGTGGAGGTCTCAGAGCCCACGGCCAGCTCTGTCTCATATGACTCGTTTGACAACCTCCATTTGGTTGTGGTTTATTTACAAAAGGTGCAGGGGTTCACTTTTCAATACCACAACCCCATTTTATATTTGAAATATTTTGGCGATCCCACGCTTTATTTATTGTGCAATTTCAACGTGGAAAAAGGAAATAACAAAATAAAAGAACTTGAACATTACAGCATTATATTATCAGTGAGATGAATGAATATTATCAAACAACAAAATTGTTTCTACACACATTTATAAAACGAGGCGTATACATCCAAAATATGTTGCAAAAGAATAGAATATGCATTCACATAATCTTTTCAAGAACAAAAAAATAAATAGACTTAATAGCAAGTTCCATGATACGTGGCTGCATTGTGCTGAGAAAGAGGCGGATATCCGCTTCTACTCTTGAGACAAGATTTGTATTTTTTTTGTATTAATCTTAGTGCCAAAAACCCGGCCAAAAAAAGGTTTGTTGATGCGAAGAGGACAAGCTTTCTCAGTGCAGCATTACACAACACTTGATACTCGTTCCAGACTGATATCCAGAACTTTGCGAGGGCCTGTCCGGTAAACTTGGACTTTCAGCAGCTTTAGTTTCCAAGTGACACTGTAATTTACTTGGCTTAAAGCTCTCGTTAGCATGGTGGTTATATGGACAGTGCATTAGTAGTGAGACAGCGCCGATCACAAATAGCTGAGTGAGTACACTTTGGAACTCACAAACGACCAAAATGGCCTCCACAATTATACGTGCAGCAGGATGTAGTGAGATGTGTATTACTGTCCGTCCGCCTTGAGTTGACAGATATGGCAAAAGAAATACACACAGCTGCAAGGTGGAAAACTCTGATCTGAGTTGGGAGGTTAACTCATCCGTGGGGGGTTTTATGGAGAGTGCTGTGACTTCTCTCATCTCCTCAATGGCTTCTCCCGCAGCAGTGTAGTTTCAGGCCCAACTCCAGGACATCTCTGTACTCCTCGACTCTCACACTCTCCACAAGGGCACAAAGGGTAAATACAGGCATCAAGAGGAGGATTATCCACACCCCCTTCCTCGCCCAGCCAACCCTATATGACCTGTAACCTGTCCATACTCCATAACGGAAGGACATGAGGGATTTTCTGTTTTGTTTCCCCAGGGTGCTACATGTGTTGTACTCTCACACGTCTCTATTTATATCCCCCCCTCCGTGTGTGTGTGTGTGTGTGTGTGTGTGTGTGTGTGTGTGTGTGTGTGTGTGTGTGCGTGTGCGCGTGCATGCACTTCAGGAACCTTATCTGTGTGTGTGAGTGAGAAGCGTACCGATCCTCACCTCCACACGGTGGCGCTACAGTTCATCTGTGTGCTTTTCTACAAGGAGGCGAAGAGACACATTGTGGAGGTCACCGGCATGACCTCTGACCCCATGACTCCCTTGTCTGACATCCTGAACGGGCCCCCTGCAGGCCACCTGTGTGAACTGCTACTGCAGGTAATGTTGTGTACTCTGAACCAGTGGTTCAGGGGCCCTCGGGGTGGTTCCCAAGCAAAATGGATTAATTTAGCATCGAAATCACAAAACAAATCTAGAAAATGTTTTGGAATAATTCTGAAACATTTTACTCCCTGGCACAACATATTTTTGGGGTACTTGACGTGAATATGTTTGAGAACCACTGCTCAGAACATCATTAACCTGGTGTGGCTGTTCCTCAAGGTTAAATTTGAAATTATCAGAGCGGTTTGCATGAGCCTTACCTTGCCATGCTAGGGGCAAAATTACACAAAGCCTTGAACACACAAGTGTGTGTGTGTGTGTGTGTGTGTGTGTGTGTGTGTGTGTGTGTGTGTGTGTGTGTGTGTGTGTGTGTGTGTGTGTGTGTGTGTGTGTGTGTGTGTGTGTGTGTGTGTGTGTGTGTGTGTGTGTGTGTGTGTGTGTGTGTGTGTACGTACACAGTTTGGTTGTAAGAGTTGCACTCTGTACAGCACTGAGATTGCACTCTGTACAGCACCTTGTAAATATTTGTGTCCTTGTATTGTATCTCTTATGTGAACATAAATAAATGATGTGCGTGTGTGCGCAATGACTTTCTTCCTTGCTGTAAATGGCAGAATTTTGAGAGGAGGTCACCTCAGGATCCTCTGAAGAGGCCGACAGCCAGGGCTCTGATGGCTGTGCTTGCCTGCAGCCGCCCCGCTCAGAGCCATGCTGCCAGGGGTAAGCTCCAGCCCCATTCATTCATACTTTTGTCGCGCGACGACGTGCACAGAGAATTATATAGCCGACCTACTGTACAAGCTTGCATCACGTGCGCGACTGCGCATCGCAAAAATAAGTAGGTCGGGAGTGGCTTATCAGCCGGTAACACGCAGGAGTCTGTCCCCGTTACAATGCGCTAGACCCCTGGGAGATGGAGTATGTCCCCGTTACAATGCGCTAGACCCCTGGGAGATGGAGTCTGTCCCCGTTACAATGCACTAGACCCCTGGGAGATGGAGTCTGTCCCCGTTACAATGCGCTAGACCCCTGGGAGATGGAGTCTGTCCCCGTTACAATGCGCTAGACCCCTGGGAGATGGAGTCTGTCCCCGTTACAATGCACTAGACCCCTGGGAGATGGAGTCTGTCCCCGTTACAATGCGCTAGACCCCTGGGAGATGGAGTCTGTCCCCGTTACAATGCGCTAGACCCCTGGGAGATGGAGTCTGTCCCCGTTACAATGCACTAGACCCCTGGGAGATGGAGTCTGTCCCCGTTACAATGCACTAGACCCCTGGGAGATGGAGTCTGTCCCCGTTACAATGCGCTAGACCCCTGGGAGATGGAGTCTGTCCCCGTTACAATGCGCTAGACCCCTGGGAGATGGAGTCTGTCCCCGTTACAATGCGCTAGACCCGTGGGAGATGGAGTCTGTCCCCGTTACAATGCGCTAGACCCCTGGGAGATGGAGTCTGTCCCCGTTACAATGCGCTAGACCCCTGGGAGATGGATTGTTGAGGTCAGCTCCCAGTACTCCCCCTGCATGACTTGCTGCACCCAGGCCATGCTACTCGAACCCATGAACGTGTGGTCCAAAGGCGAGAGCTCTACCTATTGAGCCACCCGGACACAAGCTTGTACAGTACAGTACGTCGGCTATAATTCTCGGTGCCTGGCGGAGCATAAAATTGGGCTTCTCTTTCGCTCTTCCCAATATAGTGTACCTAATGTTTAGGGCCCGAGCCAGCTTCTCTCTCCACTGCAGTAGTGTAGACTGTAGAGAGAAGTGGACAGTTCAGAAACCTGCCTACTAGTAACATCATTGAGGATTACAGGATAATAGAAACTATAGCCTGGAAAGTTCTTGTTCTATTTGAATACAACAATAAATAAAAGGTTTGAAATGTGTGTGTTTTATACAGGAACCAATGACAAGTATTGCTTGTGACTACATTATAACTTCATTGGATCCATTGGAACACACACCTTTTTTTCTCCATTTCCTGAAAAGTAACCATTGTTTTTGGACGTACGAGGTTTCGACGATCTGTCACATAGAAACTGTTCCATGGTCTGACCCATCACTCCTCTGTGTCTCAGCTGGTCTGATAAACTGTTACATGGTCTGACCCATCACTCCTCTGTGTCTCAGCTGGTCTGATAGAAACTGTTACATGGTCTGACCCATTACTCCTCTGTGTCTCAGCTGGTCTGATAGACGGCTGTGTGGAGCGCATGAAACAGAGCCAGTGCCATCTCTACAGGGAGTCTGTCCGACCGGGCAAGGCTGCTCACCGCAAGAAGGTGAGGGAAGAGGGGGAGGGGAAAGCTGCCTGTCCGCACATGAATTCACTGTCTCAGCTCTTCTCTGAATTGTTTTGAATACAAATTTGAAGTTTTTCATAACTTAACCTAACTTCGGTTAGGATTTAGAAGGCGATTTAAAAAACAAATCGTCTAATTGGGTTAAATGGTGGTCTAATAAATGTTACTAATATGCATGTTTTAGTTGACGTCGGTCATCTAGGGCGGCTGTGGCTCAGGAGGTAGAGCAGGTCGTCCAATGATCCCTGGGTCGGCGGTTCGAATCCAGGCTCCTCCTGTCCACATGTCGAAGTGTCCTTGGGCAAGACACTGAACCCTACATTGCCTCTAATGAGTTGGTTGGTGTGAGCTCGCCACCATTGGTGTGTGAATGTGGGAAGTGAGGACGCTGGCGTCGACTGTTCGCCGCTTCACCTCCCAATGTATGAATGAATGAACCATTGTAAAGCGCTTTGAGCACATGGAAAAGCGCTATAAAAATGCAATTCATTATTATTATCATCATTCTATCTATGCCACCAGGAGGAGAGCTATTTAAGAGAAGTCAAGCTGATGGCGGACATCCTGCGCAACGCTGTATACCGCAACGATGATTGCAAAGTAAAGCCTCCTTGTCTGTTTTTTCTTTTCCCCCCTTTTTTTTCCTTCCACTATGATAATTGACGTTTAATGAAACCACAATGGACCTATGCTAAATGAGATTTTTGCCAAATGAGCGTTGCCCCCTGATTTTATACTTTGCCCACGAAAAATACCAGATTTACAAGCTCACAACATGTCAAACCGTGGCACGTTGTGAGCTTGTAGAGCTTTCAAAGCATGACGCCAGCGAGCAACTAAGCCCTAAGCCCTGCTGTGTCAGTGGATCAGCTTGTATTCATTTGAGGCCAGCCCATGTTGGGAACTAGTCTATAATGTTTGCCTTGCTCTTACTGTGTTCATTGTTTGCTTTCCCTTTCCCTGCACACTGGGCAAAACTATTAAGGCACTTTATGTTGATTGGTGCCATCTGTGTTTGTGCTGTAGTGTAAATCGTGTGTGTGTGTGTGTGTGTGTGTGTGTGTGTGTGTGTGTGTGTGTGTGTGTGTGTGTGTGCGCACACATGTTTCTGCTCCTATATACGTTTGTTTTTGTGGGTATGTTAATGTGTGTGTGTGCGCGCGTGCAGGTTGCGGCCACAGACGCTCGCTTGACGCAAGTGCTCCATGCCCTTTGGCCTTGGCTCCTGTTGGACGATCTGACAATGGAGGCAGTGCTGGAGCTTCTGTGTGTCTACACAGCCAACTGCACCGCAGGTCTGTGTGTGTCTTCTGTGTGTCTACACAGCCAACTGCACCGCAGGTCTGTGTGTGTCTTCTGTGTGTCTTCTGTGTGTCTACACAGCCAACTGCACTGCAGGTCTGTGTGTGTCTTCTGTGTGTGTGTCTTCTGTGTGTCTACACAGCCAACTGCACCGCAGGTCTGTGTGTGTCTTCTGTGTGTCTACACAGCCAACTGCACCGCAGGTCTGTGTGTGTCTTCTGTGTGTCTTCTGTGTGTCTACACAGCCAACTGCACTGCAGGTCTGTGTGTGTCTTCTGTGTGTGTGTCTTCTGTGTGTCTACACAGCCAACTGCACCGCAGGTCTGTGTGTGTCTTCTGTGTGTGTGTCTTCTGTGTGTCTACACAGCCAACTGCACCGCAGGTCTGCGCCGTGTGTGTGTATTCGTTGCTGTCGGGCAGAAACCTTGTATTTTTCATAAATGAATGTCCTACTTTGTCACACCACAGTATCAGACAAAAGTAGAAAAATACCCGATCTACAGGCTCACAACTCCCTGCATCATGATGCGACACTTCGTTTGCGAGACTGTAAATCTGCTATTTTTAAAAAAAAAGTGAAAATGAAAATACTTATTTTCAATCAATTACACAGAATACACACCCCATGAAGCCTTGCATTCATGAACATTTTTGTCTCTTTGAGTCTCCTACTTTGATTTGAGGAGGGGGGGGGGGGGCGGTGTAATTGGACATACAAGGTTTCCAGCTGTGCAAGGTTTCCAGTGTGTGTGCAGGCACTGTGCCTGGCCCGTGCCTCTGCCCATCGCCACCGTCTGCGGTCAGCAGTCCCACTTGAGGCATACATGCTCCCCACCACGCGTCACGTTGTCCTTCCCATGACCACTGAACAGCATTCTGTCTCACTGTACAAGCTGAAAGCCCCATCCAGCCTGTTCCTTTACAATAGATCCACTGTCAGGGTTCCCAGGGCCCAGGCTGTCGCTCCACTGTACTGTACTGTACGTATGCCGCTGGAGCTTTCCGACCGGCGGGAGAGACACTGTGGGGACTCACAAAGAGTCCCCTGTGTCTCCCGGGACGTTGGCATTCCATCATGTGAGCATCTGCATGCATGGCAGGCCAAACAGCAGCAGACGTGTTGCAGAAGATTCAGAGTGACAGAAACAGGCTAGGTTTATTATGCAGAGAGACATGGTGTCAAACTTTGATCAGCGGCTGTTGTCTTTTTCGTCTCAGGTGTGTGTGCGCGTGCGTGCAGCCGTGCACACGTGCGAACACCGGTGAAAGTACTTTCGCCTGTGCCACACCCCAGGCAATTTGCATGGGATGGTACCGCCCACCCCAAGATACTGTAGCTACGTCGATTGTCCATTACGTTTCTAAACCACAAATAACGTTTAACCCATTTTGGGCGGGAACGTACCCCTTTTGGTGTTAGCATTATGTTATGCTTTAGCTATTGAAAAATAGCAGATCTACAAGCTCATAGCGCGCCACCGAGTGACGCGCTACGAGCTTGTAGGTCTGCTATTTTTGAAAAATCGAAGGCTGACATAGAAACATAGCTTTTTCAGAAAACTGTCAGGATGTAGAAGACATTTGTAGAATCGTTCCCAGGTCTAAATGGGTTAATAATATAGTGAAGAAAAGTTATATTATACTGTACTGTGTGTATATATATATGTATATATACACGTGAGGCCATCGGCAGTTGGGCTGGAGCCTCTGTAGCCTCGGTAACCAGGCTTATTTCCGTTTGTATTCGTCTCAAAAATGAAAAACATCGCCTCTGTTGGTATGCGATATCCAACGAAAATCACCTGGGAAATCATTGATCAAGCGCTCGTGGAAATTAATAAGTTGTACACAGAAAAGGTCCATCTATATATCTGCATCTATATGCAGAATGGAGATGCAGGCTGCTGGTTTGCAATTACGGGTTTAAAATTCTCTAAGATAAACACATCTAGAGGCTTTGGCCATGGCCAGCCGAAAACCATGCATCAACATTTTGTCTAGACTATTTTTCAATCAAATGTCAAATCTAAGATGTAACTCTCACTAGGTTCACAATTCGACAAGCCCTTAATATTTTTTATTTAGGCCAACATTTCTTATGAAGCCGTCCATGTAGGTGAAACATTTGTAAAGATTATACTATGGCCAGGGGACGACAGCCCCAGACAGTCCCTCCCTCTCAGCACTAGCTAGAACACCCTCCAGCAAGCCAGCGGCACATCTACCTGCAGTGGTGGAAAGTAACTAAGTACATTTACTTGTACAGTTTTGAGGTATTTGTACTTTGCTTGAGTATCTCTGACTTCCAATACTTTCACTTCTACTCCACTACATCTCAGAGGCAAATATTGTACTTTTGTACTCAACTACATTTATTTGAAAACTTGAGTTACTTACTAGTCACTTTGGAAAAACAGGCCAGCCCTAGTAACGTCGGGCTCCTGTGGGTCTTTGAAGGTTATCTCAACAGCAGACAGTGCTCAGGCTGCGTGAAGCCTGGCTTAGTATTACACCGTGCACACCCTCAGGCTAGCCATGTCTCTCCCGAGACGCCGCGCACTCGTCAGGGTGCCGTGTCTTCAAATTAGCGATGTCAATCAGAGTCAGGCAACGTCTCGTTAACATTCCCATTATCTAAGGCTTGTTTATCTCCGTGCTGCTTTCCTGGGTAACCCACAGACGAGAGCGTTAATCCATTCTGGGCGGGAACCCCTTTTGGTGTTTCAAGCATTGTTATACTTTAGCTATTGAAAAATAGCAGATCTACAAGCTCGTAGCGCGGCACCGAGTGCCGCGCTACGAGCTTGTAGGTCTGCTATTTTTTTTTAAATCGTGAAAATGTGCCTCAAATCTTTGCTTCTGGAGGGTCCCTGGAACAACATATTTTCAGATGGGGGTCGGCGGCATATTACATATAATTTTTGGGGTCCTTGACATGAAATATTGAGCACCACAGATATAGAAACATGAGGTTTTTCAGAAAATAATACATTTTAAAAATACATTTTTTAAATTTTAAATTTCGACGTCAGGCCTAAATGGGTTAATGAGCTGCGTCAATAATGCTCATGAGAATCTTTTTTCAAATACAATGTATCTGTTTATCTGCCAGTTCTAGTATCTCCTATTTGGGGGCGTCGTGTATATCTGTGTTTGCGATTCTGAATCCTTAGCCTTGGAGCACACGGTGGTATCAAAGCCGAGCCCTGAATATGCTGTGCCTCCAGGACTCGGAGGTGCTGCTCGGATGTCATCTTTATCCCTGCCTTAGTGCCTTTAGGCCTTGGATACAAGATTTAATCCAAGTTCCCCTTTCGGTTGGTGTTTTAACCCATTTAGTCCTGACGTTGAAATAAAAAAAAAAGTCTTCTGAAAGAATATATATTCAAAGATTTGTGCCGCATTTTCACGATTTTTCAAAAATAGCAGACCTACAAGCTCGTAGCGCGCCACTCGGTGGCGCGCTATGAGCTTGTAGATCTGCTATTTTTCAATAGCTAAAGTATAACATAATGCTTAGTTAAAACACCAAAAGGGGTTCCCGCCAAAAATGGGTTAAACTATAAACACATTATGTTTCTACTACCCTGGACAGTGTGGATATATCCACTGCTAAAGCGTGTGCTTCCTGTCTCAGCCACCCTGCTGTTTGTTAATGCGACCACAAAGACATCTTCTCACTGTCTCTTTGTTCTGCAGGCAGCTTTCTTGCAGCTCTGATGTCCTGTGCAAAGTGAAGTGCTTTGTAATACGCTATACCCTGCACACACATTTCACATTTTCATCCTGACGGGGGTGTATGCATGCAAGTACGGTTTGTTTGTTTGTGTGTGGGTTTGCTCTCTATTGACTTACCACTCATCAGGTTTATTTTAACCTCCTCTTCCCAGCATGCAGTTCTCTGTGCTGCGCCGGTGGCACCGGTGTTGCTCCAGGTTGCCGTGGTCCTCCCAGCAGCACCCTCATGCACTGTGTCATGAAGCTGACATCAGGGTTAGCGGCAGACAACAGCCCCGTCCAGAAGCTAGCCTTCTCTCTGCTGGCTAACCTGGCCATGTCCCGGGACTGTAGGGGCCTCCTGCAAAAGGTGAGAACCAACCAACCAGGCCTGCGCCAATACCACAAGAAATGGTGCAATGTAAATAATAATAATAATAATCAAACTTTATTTGTATAGCACCTTTCATGACATGAAATGCAGCTCAAAGTGCTTTACACAAAAAAAGAAAAGAAAGGCAGGGCATAAACAATACAGTGAGGACATGAATATATATATTTTTTTTAATAAATGTGTGATTACGTTTAAAGATGGAACCTGCACACCGACTTCTTTGTTCAGCAACAAATCCATAGTGGATCTTTGTCATGTGATTTTAAACTATGGTCTACTTTTAACCCATTCAGGCCTGACGTCGGAAAAAAAAAAAAGTTTTCTAAATCATGACGATTTTCTGAAAGATTTGAGGCACATTTTAACGATTTTTCAATAGCTAAATTATAACAATGTTTAAAACACCAAAATGGGTTAACCTAGCATCACTGTCAATGTGTATAATTATACTGTATGCCGTAGTTAACCCTACATCATAAGTAATGTGTGATTAACTCATTGGAGATTGAGCTATAACATGCACCGTTAAGGTGCTATCCTTTCTATTAGTATGTAAATGCATTTTTTGTATATACCATATTATGTACAGGTATGGTGGATGAGATACTCGCCACAAAAATGAATGAATAATGTTTCGGATGAAAGGAGCAAAAGGTCTAGTCGCCCTTCATTATTACTGTATACTGTATTAAATCTTATTAGCGGTAGCCTCTGTGAAACAGGTTAACTTCCACTGTCCTCCCTGCCCCATCGTGACAAGACGATACCTGGTGAGGTATTGAGATTAGGTGTGGGGATAGGCAGCAACAGAGAACACAATGGGACAGATCTGCAACATCAAACGATAAAATGAAAACAAAAATAAAAAAAATAAAAATGAATAACATTTATTTAAGTTTAATCACTCTTAATATGTCAGCCCAACACTGTTGTCTTCCAGTGTGAGACAGGAGCCCCGTCAAGATAAGACGTTGTTCCACATAATGACAACCCAAACTCTCAACATCCCTGTCTTGTCTCTCTCTATCCTCCAGAGTAATTTCCTGCAGGCCTTCCTGGCGGTCTCAGTTCCCAAGGCAGGAGGAGGGGTGAAGTCTGCTCCTGCTGCTCACAGTGGTGGGGGTGGGGGGGTGCTGGGACTGTGGCTGAGGCTGCTGGTCAGCCTGTCATTCGGTGAAGACGGCCAGCAGAGCATCCTCAAGGTGACGGGAGCCCTGGAGCTGCTGGTAGACCTTGCACCACATCGGCGCCCCGCGCTGCTCACCCTGCACAACCTCTGTTTCTGCCCAGCCAACAAGACCCACGTCCTCACCAACGGTATGAGAGAGACCCAAGAGAATAAGAATTCATCTGAATAATGCATTTTAATTTGTAGAGCACTTTTCTACTGTAGAACAAAAACCTTTCTGACATCAATTCAATAATTGGCGTATCAGACTATTTTTTTCTATCAAATCAGACCAGAGATGGGGGTTTTTTTATCGAGAATACAGCACAAATAAGCAACCTCCTCTTGGTTTGTGATTTCATTTTCGCCAGCTGTTTGCAAAGCACTTAAAAAATTAATTAAAACGAATTGACACCTTTCATTAGAGAGTACCTGACAATTCAGTGCTCATTTTTTCTTTAGCAACAATTGACTCAGTGATGCATGTGCAGCACATAGGAGCTAACCTGTGCCCAAACATCTGCCTGATTGCCTTCATAGGAGAAATTGAACTTTTTCTATTCTGTCTAGTATGTAACACTCTTAACGCACAGCAGCAGAGACATGTCGGTGTGAAGTCTGGTTTAGAATGTATTCATTTATTCACGCATGTCATGCCCACAGGTGTGAATTTGCTATAGGTGCCGTTAATTTAGGCTAAACATGAATTACTAGGCGCTTCAATTGCTTCCCATGAATCCCATCTGAAAAGACCTTTGTGCAGCAAGCTGCTACGAAAACATTTATATTTTTTTCCTAAGATGTCTCCAGACATCCTGGGAATTATCCCATGGTGTGCCCAAGACGTCTGTACACGTCTTAGGAAAGAAATATAAAAATACAATTGATCTTTTTGTTTTTCTTTTTTTTTGGGGGGTGGGGGTCAGCCACGTCGCTATTTTGAAAGAATACAAGGGCACACAAACTGTTCGTCAGTGATTTTCCATGAATATTATAGAACATTGCATGGCACATTCGTAAGTATGCTTTTGACTTCTGGTTGGTGAAATAAGAGCATAATAAAAATAAGAGCGACATTGACTTATAAGTTATATTAGGCTGTAATGTGTTTTGATGAATAACAAATATAACCAATAAGCAGTGCATGGTAGAATCCATCCGGAATTTGCTCTAAAAAATAATCAACCATAATAAAAAACTGATTTGTTGAATCCAATTTTGAAATTGGGGTTTAATTTTCTCAAGCGCTAAACTACTAACAAAATGGAAACTAAAGAACCACAAAAGATACGGAAGAGAACTTTTACTAAGAAGATGTAATGGCTGTTCTATTTTTAACCCATTTGGGCGGGAACCCCTTTTGGTGTTTTAAACATTATGTTATAATTTAGCTATTGAAAAATAGCAGATCTACAAGCTCATAGCGCGCCACCGTGTGGCGCGCTACGAGCTTGTAGGTCTGCTATTTTTGAAGAATCGTGAAAATATTTATTTCAGAAAACTGGAGGATTTAGAACTTTTTAAAATTTAGACGTCAGGCCAAAACGGGTTAATACCATCTGTTGAGACCTTGGGAGGGAAGGGTTGTGAGTGATGCAACTTCATTCTGTTGTTGTTTCCTGCGGAAAGATGTCCACGCATTTCCTGCACGTTGTTGTAAAGCGTGGGAGTTTGTCGTGACATGCAGTGCGACCACATTTCCTTGTGTACTCAAGTGAAAGTGCTTTAATTGCTCTGTGAGAAAGGTTGTTGTAAACATGCCACAACATCTCAAAATGGAAATTGGTCAACCAACATTTTGGCATTTAAAAAAAAGCCAATATAATTGCTAGCTTAGAAATACTATCATATCATTTCTAGTTGCAGCTCTGGTCTGAAGTTGTTACATTGTGTCATCTTTATAATACATTGTATCTTTTCAGGCAAGGCAGTGAGTGTGTTGGTGTCCTGTCTGGAAAGTAAAGAGACAGAGGTTCGCTCGATGGGAGCCTCTGCACTTTGGGCATTGCTCCATAACAACCAGAAGGTACCACACACACACACACACACGCACAGCCCAACGCGCACACACACACACACACACACACACACACGCACAGCCCAACACACATGCACAGCCCAACACACACGCACAGCCCAACCAGAGATTAGTTCAATAAATTCCTTGAATAAGTATCCTTGTCAAGTCTGTTCCAGTTTTATTGCAAAGATCTATTTGTTGAGTGTACTGGTTGTATATCAGCATATTGTGCTGATATTTGCTTTTGCATAATGAGCGCGTTCATGTGCCTGGAATCAATCCTACTATAAATGCGAGAAATCTCCACACGTCTGTTTGCTCACGTTTCTCGAAAGCCGTCCGGCTGACCGACTTCAACTTCAGCACACGCATCGCAGACGACCTGTGGTGGTGCTGTTGCCCGGTGTCGAGTCCGTCGGGTATGTGACTGTCCACGGGAGAGGCTGATACAGACCATGGAGGAGAGGCTAGCACGTCTCAACCTGGCATTAGGGGCCTTGCAGCGCCCGTACACTATACTGTATAGGGGCTGGTACAGGAACAGGGGAGGCTACATGAGAAGAGGCTGCTACAGGGCTTGGGGTAGAGGCTGGTACAGGAACAGGGGAGGCTACATGAGAAGAGGCTGCTACAGGACCTGGGGTAGAGGCTGGTACAGGAACAGGGGAGGCTACAGGAGAAGAGGCTACTACAGGGCTTGGGGTAGAGGCTGTTACAGGAACAGGGGAGGCTACATGAGAAGAGGCTGCTACAGGGCTTGGGGTAGAGGCTGGTACAGGAACAGGGGAGGCTACATGAGAAGAGGCTACTACAGGGCTTGGGGTAGAGGCTGTTACAGGAACAGGGGAGGCTACATGAGAAGAGGCTGCTACAGGGCTTGGGGTAGAGGCTGTTACAGGAACAGGGGAGGCTACATGAGAAGAGGCTGCTACAGGGCTTGGGGTAGAGGCTGTTACAGGAACAGGGGAGGCTACATGAGAAGAGGCTGCTACAGGGCTTGGGGTAGAGGCTGTTACAGGAACAGGGGAGGCTACATGAGAAGAGGCTGCTACAGGGCTTGGGGTAGAGGCTGGTACAGGATGATGAGGCTGCCACAGAAACAGAAGGGGAGGCTGGCACAGGAGTGGAGGAAGGAACGGGAGAGACTGCGGCTACAGGTACAGGAGGACAGGCTGGCCACTATTTGAAGCCATGGAGGCACATGCTGGCTGTAGAGTTTAATCCAGCTACTCCACCAGCCAGTGAGCATCAAATAAACAGTCTGCCACACGTGAGCATCCATGACTCTTTGCAGGACGCCGGTCCAAATTGCTGTAGTGAATACATTCAAGAAGACGTGTACACTCATTTGCCATGTAACCGTGGTTACCACAGACAGCCCAGCAGTGGCCAGGGCCCCATTCCCCCTCAGAACCATAAATGTTTTATTTTTAGGTTTATTTTAATACTTAATTGTTTTCCGTCAGCTTCCAGACAAACTGTTGACCAATCGACTTCCACTTGAAGTCGATTATTATTACTATTATTGCCGGGGTCCTGAGAGAGTGATGTGCTGATTGGCAGTTGTCCAGAGCCAAAGTGCGGCAATGGTTCTCCATATAACGGCGATGGATTGACTGGAGATGTGGATGGACTATTCATGTAGATGCCACTTCAATTTAATGAACTGTTTGGCACTGTGTGTGCAACTGTGCACGTCGGTGTGGTCTATTCAAATTGATTTATATGCAAAACTACACTCAGCTTTTTTTTTAAAGGAGAATTCCATGCTAGAAGGCTTTCTTACCTTTCTTACCTTTCTTTGTAGTCGTTACGTCCTCACCAAAGAGGTCCAGGTGTTTTTTTGTGCAAAAACTCCCCTATATTTCCCCTACCATAAGCCCTCAATGAATTGCATTGAATTGAATGGGGCTATGGGGTGTTGTGCTAATTCGCTTATTTTCATCGAAATAAGTAGTAAAGTGTGCCGCTTGGGATATTATTTACATTATGAAGAGAGGATATATACAAAAAAATTATAATTTTGAGCGATGGAAATAAGCGAATTAGCACAACGCCCCATTCAATTCCATTTCAATGCAATTCATTTAGGGCTTATGGTAGGGGAAATAGGCAATAAGGAGCTTTTGCACAAAATAACACCTGGACCTCTTTGGTGGGGACGTAACGACTACAAAGAAAGGTAAGAAAGCCTTTTAGTATGGAATTCTCCTTTAAAGGAACCCTGGCTAATATGCCAAATATGCCTTAAAACATACTTGCCCTCTATAACTACAATTTTAAATTAAAAACACTTTAAATATTTTATTTCTTTCATAAATAGAGAATCTTTCACTCAATAGGAACTGCTCCTGTCGCAAGTTGATGATGTAATATGTCTATGTGTGGTCCAGCCCTATGGAATATATGGAATGCACATGATAATAAAAAGTATTTAAAATGTTGCTTTGATGCTCATATTATCCTTAGGAAGCATAATGTTGGTTAGGGCTAGACCACATGGACATATGACATCATCAACTTGCGACAGGAGCAGCTCCTATTGAGTGAAAGATTCTCTATTTATGAGAAAAATACAATATTTAAGGTGTTTTTATTTTAGTTGTACAGGGCAAGTATAATGTGTTAAGGCTTACTCTTATTAGCCAGGGATCCTTTTAACTTAAAGCATTCATTTCAATAGGCTCTATATCTTTACTGCTGTGTTTTTCGGATTTTTCTTTTTTGCGTTTTTACGCAGATGTTCAGAAAACGCGTCCAGTCTGTAAGGACCTTAAAAATATTAGTCTTAAATTGTGCCACTGCTTGCATTATATATTGCAGTTAGAGGTTTGAATGTTGAAGTTGAGGAGATTATGGTTACATTTGCAATGGCATTTTCAATTAAGTCACAGGGCTGAAGGGATATTATTATTTTATAATTACGCATATACTGTATATGACCATTTCATCATGAAGTTGCAGTTAACACACCAATTGCGGGAGAAGGATTTCTACGTGGTTCAAATCCCAACGGTCCGATGTGGGAAAGGGATTTCTACGTTTACCGCATGTTTTTATTGATTACTTTCAATCGTCTTTCTACACACCCGGGCACTTTACCAACTAGCATTGGATGATAGCACAACACTCCGATCACGTGATCCCAAAAAAAAAGAAAAAAATGCCTCTCCCCCTCCCTTCCTGAAAACAGGATGGCAGGCAACCCCCGTATTGTCACGTAATGGCTGCTCGGAGACTCGCATGCAACTCCGGGCAAAAGAATGGCTTCATACGAAGCCGATCTTGTCGGTGCAACAGGGTGCACCTCTTCTTGTTTCTCTCCCTTTGTTTCAGGGAGGGGAGGGCTCTCTCCTCTGTGTTTTAACGGAGGGGTTGTGTGTGTAATCTGACCCGAGTGTGACTGCAGTGTCTGTCCGTCAGATTTCTGTCTCCTTTTTTCTTCATATTCAAACAAAAAAACTCACGGATTGTATCGTCCCTCGGCGAGCGGTTATTTCTTTATCATGATGATCAACGCCGGTCAGATAGAACATTGCAAATGTGTTGTGTTGTTACGAGAGTTGGGAAGGCTTGACACAATACTAACCGCCTCAGAACAGTCGTTCTGCCTTGAAGACTCTGTACCCGGATTTGAACCCATGAACTTGTGGTCCAAAGGCGAGAGCTCTACCTACTGACTTATCCGGACACAATCGGTTGTTTTGTTGTTAACAGCAAATATTGTTTTTAATAACAATTATGTGTCTCCTGGTTTTATCCATTACTACAGTGTGTTCGCTGTTCATGTTTTTAACATACAAACTTCTCTTCAACTGGGATTTCGGATAATGGTCCATAGATTGTGTAGAACGTTTCACGCAAATCTCTCAAAGACCCAGGCAGAAAATCAGGTATAAGCATTTTTCATAACTGCTCAAAATGGTGGAATATCTGAGGGCGGACCTTACTGGTCAAAGTGACAGACGTGTACCCCATGAGTCAAGGAACATGTGGAAACGAGTGCCATGACTTTTGGCCAAACGAGGCACGAGTTACGCCCGTTCAAAGGTTTCATTTTCAAAATATTGCTAAGGCGCCCCCCTTTGGCCAATTGGAGTAAGACTGGTATCGGTGCTATTTGACATCACCCTCTGCCATACTGTAAAGTTTCATAAGCATATGACGCTGTTGTATGTATTATGGGCAGAAGAAGAATTTTCACAAAACAGCAATTTTCAAATTTCATAAAACGTTAATTTTTTGAGTGGTGCAGGGAGCTATGTGTGTGGGTGGCTGGGTGCGTCTGAGCACGAAAACAGCATGGTTGTTTTTCACCACCTGTGCGCAATCTAACACACACACAAACACACACACACACATATTAACTGTATGGTGATTTCGGGTGTGCCAGTACAGTACAGTGACAGTACAGTAGAGGGTACAGTAGAGGGATCCCCACACAGTAACTCTTTCATTTCTCAACCGTTTCGGACGCGGGGTGGCTCGCCGGAATCGGGCCGGCACCCTGGGTGCGTTCCTGAGGGTCAGTACAGTGACAGTACAGTACAGTAGAGGGACCCCCACACGGTAACTGTCATTTCTCAACCGTTTCGGCTGCGGGGCGGCTCGCCAGAATCGGGCCGGCACCCTGGGTGCGTTCCTGTGGGTCTGGAACTTGTTGTTGTTTTTTGTATTAGTACAGTACTAGATGCCCGAACTACCTAAGCTGGCTCCTTTCCTTTCCAAGTGAAGAAGCAGCGGCTCTACTCAGAGTCTCCATCGTGTGACTGAACTTTCTTTTAGTGGCAGTGAGTGAGTGTTGGTTGTCATGGCTGCCAGTTCCCACCTGAGGTTGTGCGGGAGTTCAGACTGTTCAAACTGTTCAGACTGGAGTTCAGACTGTTCCAGACCGTACTGAATAACAGTTAGCTTGCATAACGTCTTCAGGCTAGGACTCAAGTCTAAGATGAACATGTCATCAGTGTTTGTGTTCCCTCCAAAGAGGATGCAACGATCTCCCACCATGCAACAGCACATACCAAACATTGTACCCGGGCGTTTCCCTTTGGGTTCAACCTTCTTCCAGGAGAAGGTCTCCGGACTGAATTTCCACAGATCATTGAGTTGGGCGCCACCAAATATGTACAGCTCTCCATTGTAGGTAAAGGCTGAATGACCACATGGTCCTTCTGGAAGAAGCTGTGCATAAGGCGTGTTCAGCCAGTAGTTAGTCTCTGTGTCAAACACTCTGATGGTGTTGTAATAAGATGTTTGTCTCCAAGTAGTGGGAGCCGAGGTCCACTCGCCCCCAAATACAAACATCTTTGTTCCAATGATGGTGGCAGAGTGACGTGTTGAAGGCAAGCAGATGGTGGAGTTCCTCTGGTGTTAATGAAAGACCAGACCATTGTGCTGGTGTCCAACTTGTACATGTCAGTAGTGAGTCCACAACTCAGCTCGTTCATGTTGTATCCTCCATGGATAAACATGACCTTCCCCAAGATGCAGGCCGAGTGGTACCACCTCGCCTTTGGAACAGCTCCAGAAACCCTGCTGAGTTTCAACCATCTGTGGGCGTCCACATCAAATGCATAAAGCCCATACACAACACATCCTCCCCAGATGTAGACTGTATCTTCTACCTGCACAGCTGTGTGGCCGTAGTTCCCGGATGGAACCTCAAGCAGACCATCTCTTCTTCTATCTCTCACTGGAGGTAACTTCTTCCAGCATAAAGACATTGTGTCAAATACATGGACATCCATCTGACCCTTGTCGTACTCTCCATTATACACACCTCCAAAGGAATAAAGTTTGTTCCTCACTGCTACAGCAGCATGATTGTATCGCTTTGGTCCTCCTGCTTTGGAAACAGTCCAAGAAAACATCTGTCTGTCCGTCTGGTTCGCTCGCTCTCCCTCTCTCTCCCTCAATGTGAACAATGTCACTTCCAACACAGCACATAATCTTATATAGGTGTTACATCACACACAACACAAACTATTACCAATGCACGTCTTAATGACGCCAATGTGTGCAGCTACTCTCGTCTGCGCCTTTTGACTGCACCCTGTTCATTCCTTTTGACTGCACCCTGTTCATTCCTTTTGACTGCACCCTGTTCATTCCTTTTGACTGCACCCTGTTCATTCCTTTTGACTGCACCCTGTTCATTCCTTTTGACTGCACCCTGTTCATTCCTTTTGACTGCACCCTGTTCATTCCTTTTGACTGCACCCTGTTCATTCCTTTTGACTGCACCCTGTTCATTCCTTTTGACTGCACCCTGTTCATTCCTTTTGACTGCACCCTGTTCATTCCTTTTGACTGCACCCTGTTCATTCCTTTTGACTGCACCCTGTTCATTCCTTTTGACTGCACCCTGTTCATTCCTTTTGACTGCACCCTGTTCATTCCTTTTGACTGCACCCTGTTCATTCCTTTTGACGGCACCCTGTTCATTCCTTTTGACTGCACCCTGTTCATTCCTTTTGACTGCACCCTGTTCATTCCTTTTGACTGCACCCTGTTCATTCCTTTTGACTGCACCCTGTTCATTCCTTTTGACGGCACCCTGTTCATTCACACTTACTGGAAATTATCCCCATTTAAACTGGCAGCCAAACAAACAGCCTGAATCATATCTGTGCCACATTTAGATTAGAATCCGATTTGTTTAAATAATAAGTCTAAACACAAACAAGTCACATCGGCAGATCTACAAGCTCATAGCGCGCCACCGAATGGCGCGCTACGAGCTTGTAGGTCTGCTATTTTTGAAAAATCGGGAAAATATTTATTTCAGAAAACTGGAGGATTTACAAGAATTTTTTGAAATTTCGAGGTCAGGCCTAAATGGGTTAAGTCACAGGGCTGAAGGGATATTATTATTTTATAATTACGCATATACTGTATATGACCATTTCATCATTTCATTTGTAGTTAAGAGCAGTTGCTAGTAATGTTTGAGTTCTCAACGGGCCTCTTGAAGACTCTGTACCCGGATTTGAACCCATGACCTTGTGGTCCAAAGGCGAGAGCTCTACCTACTGACCTATCCGGACACAATCGGTTGTTTTGTTGTTAACAGCAAATATTGTTTTTAATAACAATTATGTGTCTCTTGGTTTTATCCATTACTCCAGTGTGTTCGCTGTTCATGTTTTTAACATACAAACTTCTCTTCAACTGGGATTTCAGATAATGGTCCATAGATTGTGTAGAACGTTTCACGCAAATCTCAAAGACCCAGGCAGAACATCGGGTATAAGCATTTTTCATAACTGCTCAAAATGGTGGAATATCTGAGGGCGGACCTTACTGGTCAAAGTGACAGACGTGTACCCCATGAGTCAAGGAACATGTGGAAACAAGTGCCATGACTTTTGGCCAAACGAGGCACGAGGCACAAAGGTTTAATTTTCAAAATATTGCTATAGCGCCCCCCTTTGGCCAATTGGAGTAAGACTGGTATCGGTGCTATTTGACATCACCCTCCGCCATACTGTAAAGTTTCATAAGCATATGACGCTGCATGTATGTATTATGGGGCAGAAGAAGAATTTTCACAAAACAGCAATTTTCAAATTTCATAAAACGTTAATTTTTTTGAGTGGTGCAACCACTCCCTTACGGAGCTATGTGTGTGGGTGGCTGGGTGCGTCTGAGCACGAAAACGGCATGGTTGTTTTTCACCACCTGTGCGCAACCTAACACACACACACACATATTAACTGTATGGTGATTTTGGGTGTGCCAGTACAGTACAGTGACAGTACAGTACAGTAGAGGGTACAGTAGAGGGACCCCCACACGGTAACTCTTTCATTTCTCAACCGTTTCGGACGCGGGGCGGATCGCCGGAATCGGGCCGGCACCCTGGGTGCGTTCCTGAGGGTCAGTACAGTGACAGTACAGTACAGTAGAGGGACCCCCACACGGTAACTGTCATTTCTCAACCGTTTCGGCTGCGGGGCGGCTCGCCGGAATCGGGCCGGCACCCTGGGTGCGTTCCTGTGGGTCTGGAACATTACATTACATTACAGTCATTTAGCAGACGCTTTTATCCAAAGCGACTTACAATAACTTGTTGTTGTTTTTTGTATTAGTACAGTACTAGATGCCCGAACTACCTAAGCTGGCTCCTTTCCTTTCCAAGTGAAGAAGCAGCGGCTCTACTCAGAGTCTCCATCGTGTGACTGAACTTTCTTTTAGTGGCAGTGAGCGAGTGTTGGTTGTCATGGCTGCCAGTTCCCACCTGAGGTTGTGCGGGAGTTCAGACTGTTCCAGACCGTACTGAATAACAGTTAGCTTGCATAACGTCTTCAGGCTAGGACTCAAGTCTAAGATGAACATGTCATCAGTGTTTGTGTTCCCTCCAAAGAGGATGCAACGATCTCCCACCATGCAACAGCACATACCAATCATTGGACCCGGGCGTTTCCCTTTGGGTTCAACCTTCTTCCAGGAGAAGGTCTCCGGACTGAATTTCCACAGATCATTGAGTTGGGCGCCACCAAATATGTACAGCTCTCCATTGTAGGTAAAGGCTGAATGACCACATCGTCCTTCTGGAAGAAGCTGTGCATAAGGCGTGTTCAGCCAGTAGTTAGTCTCTGTGTCAAACACTCTGATGGTGTTGTAATAAGATGTTTGTCTCCAATTAATGGGAGCCGAGGTCAACTCGCCCCCAAATTCAAACATCTTTGTTCCAATGATGGTGGCAGAGTGACGTGCTGAAGCTGATGGTGGAGTTCCTCTGGTGTTAATGAAAGACCAGACCATTGTGCTGGTGTCCAACTTGTACATGTCAGTAGTGAGTCCACAAACCAGCTCTCCTCCATGGATAAACATGACCTTCCCCAAGACGCAGGCCGAGTGGTACCACCTCGCCTTTGGAACAGCTCCAGAAACCCTGCTGAGTTTCAACCATCTGTGGGCGTCCACATCAAATGCATAAAGCCCATGCACAACACATCCTCCCCAGATGTAGACTGTATCTTCTACCTGCACAGCTGTGTGGCCGTAGTTCCCGGATGGAACCTCAAGCTGACCATCTCCTCTTCTATCTCTCACTGGAGGTAACTTCTTCCAGCATAAAGATATTGTGTCAAAGACATGGACAACCATCTGACCCTTGTCGTACTCTCCATTATACACGCCTCCAAAGGAATAAGGTTTGTTCCTCACTGCTACAGCAGCATGATAGTATCGCTTTGGTCCTCCTGCTTTGGAAACAGTCCAAGAAAACATCTGTCTGTCTGTCTGTCTGTCGCTCTCTCTCTCCCTCTCTCTCCCTCAATGTGAACAGTCACTTCCAACACAGCACATGATCTTATAATGGTGTTACATCACACACAACACAAACTATTACCAATGCACGTCTTAATGACGCCAATTTGTGCAGCTACTCTCGTCTGCGCCTTTTGACTGCACCCTGTTCATTCACACTTTGACCCCATTTAAACTGGCAGCCAAACAAACAGCCTGAATCATATCTGTGCCACATTCAGATTAGAATCCGATTTGTTTAAATAATAAGTCTAAACACAAACATGTCACATCGGCTCGTGACAGAGCCCAGGCTCCAGGGACCCCGGCCCAATAATGTACCCAGGCCATGGAACCAGGGGCCCGGCCACAGAGACAGACAGAGCCGGGGACCCCCAGGCTCCAGGGACCCCGGCCCAATAATGTACCCAGGCCATGGAACCAGGGGCCCGGCCACAGAGACAGACAGAGCCGGGGACCCCCCAGGCTCCAAGGACCCCGGCCCAATAATGTACCCAGGCCATGGAACCAGGGGCCCGGCCACAGAGACAGACAGAGCCGGGGACCCCCAGGCTCCAGAGACCCCGGCCCAATAATGTACCCAGGCCATGGAACCAGGGGCCCGGCCACAGAGACAGACAGAGCCGGGGACCCCCCAGGCTCCAAGGACCCCGGCCCAATAATGTACCCAGGCCATGGAACCAGGGGCCCGGCCACAGAGACAGACAGAGCCGGGGACCCCCAGGCTCCAGAGACCCCGGCCCAATAATGTACCCAGGCCATGGAACCAGGGGCCCGGCCACAGAGACAGACAGAGCCGGGAACCCCCAGGCTCCAGGGACCCCGGCCCAATAATGTACCCAGGCCATGGAACCAGGGGCCCGGCCACAGAGACAGACAGAGCCGGGGACCCCCAGGCTCCAGGGACCCCGGCCCAATAATGTACCCAGGCCATGGAACCAGGGGCCCGGCCACAGAGACAGACAGAGCCGGGGACCCCCAGGCTCCAGGGACCCCGGCCCAATAATGTACCCAGGCCATGGAACCAGGGGCCCGGCCACAGAGACAGACAGAGCCGGGGGTCAGTACAGTGACAGTACCGTACAGTAGAGGGACCCCCACACGGTAACTGTCATTTCTCAACCGTTTCGGCTGCGGGGCGGCTCGCCGGAATCGGGCCGGCACCCTGGGTGCGTTCCTGTGGGTCTGGAACTTGTTGTTGTTTTTTGTATTAGTACAGTACTAGATGCCCGAACTACCTAAGCTGGCTCCTTTCCTTTCCAAGTGAAGAAGCAGCGGCTCTACTCAGAGTCTCCATCGTGTGACTGAACTTTCTTTTAGTGGCAGTGAGTGAGTTTTGGTTGTCATGGCTGCCAGTTCCCACCTGAGGTTGTGCGGGAGTTCAGACTGTTCAAACTGTTCAGACTGGAGTTCAGACTGTTCCAGACCGTACTGAATAACAGTTAGCTTGCATAACGTCTTCAGGCTAGGACTCAAGTCTAAGATGAACATGTCATCAGTGTTTGTGTTCCCTCCAAAGAGGATGCAACGATCTCCCACCATGCAACAGCACATACCAAACATTGTACCCGGGCGTTTCCCTTTGGGTTCAACCTTCTTCCAGGAGAAGGTCTCCGGACTGAATTTCCACAGATCATTGAGTTGGGCGCCACCAAATATGTACAGCTCTCCATTGTAGGTAAAGGCTGAATGACCACATCGTCCTTCTGGAAGAAGCTGTGCATAAGGCGTGTTCAGCCAGTAGTTAGTCTCTGTGTCAAACACTCTGATGGTGTTGTAATAAGATGTTTGTCTCCAAGTAGTGGGAGCCGAGGTAAACTCGCCCCCAAATTCAAACATCTTTGTTCCAATTATGGTGGCAGAGTGACGTGTTGAAGCAGATGGTGGAGTTCCTCTGGTGTTAATGAAAGACCAGACCATTGTGCTGGTGTCCAACTTGTACATGTCAGTAGTGAGTCCACAACTCAGCTCGTTCATGTTGTATCCTCCATGGATAAACATGACCTTCCCCAAGATGCAGGCCGAGTGGTACCACCTCGCCTTTGGAACAGCTCCAGAAACCCTGATGAGTTTCAACCATCTGTGGGCGTCCACATCAAATGCATAAAGCCCATACACAACACATCCTCCCCAGATGTAGACTGTATCTTCTCCTGCACAGCTGTGTGGCCGTAGTTCCCGGATGGAACCTCAAGCAGACCATCTCTTCTTCTATCTCTCACTGGAGGTAACTTCTTCCAGCATAAAGACATTGTGTCAAAGACATGGACAACCATCTGACCCTTGTCGTACTCTCCATTATACACACCTCCAAAGGAATAAAGTTTGTTCCTCACTGCTACAGCAGCATGATTGTATCGCTTTGGTCCTCCTGCTTTGGAAACAGTCCAAGAAAACATCTGTCTGTATGACTGGCTCGCTCGCTCTCTCCCTCTCTCTCCCTCAATGTGAACAATGTCACTTCCAACACAGCACATGATCTTATATAGGTGTTACATCACACACAACACAAACTATTACCAATGCACGTCTTAATGACGCCAATTTGTGCAGCTACTCTCGTCTGCGCCTTTTGACTGACCCTGTTCATTCACCCTGTTCCTTTTGACTGCACCCTGTTCATTCACCTTTTGACTGACCCTGTTCATTCACACTTCCTTTTGACGGCACCCTGTTCATTCACACTTCCTTTTGACGGCACCCTGTTCATTCACACTTCCTTTTGACTGCACCCTGTTCATTCACACTGACTGGAAATTGTCCCCCTTTAAACTGGCAGCCAAACAAACCTGAATCATATCTGTGCCACATTCAGATTAGAATCCCATTTGTTTAAATAATAAGTCTAAACACAAACATGTCACATCGGCTCGTGACATAGCCCAGGCTCCAGGGACCCCGGCCCAATAATGTACCCAGGCCATGGAACCAGGGGCCCGGCCACAGAGACAGACAGAGCCGGGGACCCCCAGGCTCCAGGGACCCCGGCCCAATAATGTACCCAGGCCATGGAACCAGGGGCCCGGCCACAGAGACAGACAGAGCCGGGGACCCCCAGGCTCCAGGGACCCCGGCCCAATAATGTACCCAGGCCATGGAACCAGGGGCCCGGCCACAGAGACAGACAGAGCCGGGGACCCCCAGGCTCCAGGGACCCCGGCCCAATAATGTACCCAGGCCATGGAACCAGGGGCCCGGCCACAGAGACAGCCAGAGCCGGGGGTCAGTACAGTGACAGTACCGTACAGTAGAGGGACCCCCACACGGTAACTGTCATTTCTCAACCGTTTCGGCTGCGGGGCGGCTCGCCGGAATCGGGCCGGCACCCTGGGTGCGTTCCTGTGGGTCTGGAACTTGTTGTTGTTTTTTTGTATTAGTACAGTACTAGATGCCCGAACTACCTAAGCTGGCTCCTTTCCTTTCCAAGTGAAGAAGCAGCGGCTCTACTCAGAGTCTCCATCGTGTGACTGAACTTTCTTTTAGTGGCAGTGAGCGAGTGTTGGTTGTCATGGCTGCCAGTTCCCACCTGAGGTTGTGCGGGAGTTCAGACTGTTCCAGACCGTACTGAATAACAGTTAGCTTGCATAACGTCTTCAGGCTAGGACTCAAGTCTAAGATGTACATGTCATCAGTGTTTGTGTTCCATCCAAAGAGGATGGAAAGATCTCCCACCATGCAACAGCACATACCAAACATTGGACCCGGGCGTTTCCCTTTGGGTTCAACCTTCTTCCAGGAGAATGTCTCCGGACTGAATTTCCACAGATCATTGAGTTCCTGATGTCTGTGGGTGCCACCAAATGTGTACAGCTCTCCATTGTACGTAAAGGCTGAATGACCACATCGTCTTTCTTGAAGAAGCTGTGCATAAGGCGTGTTCAGCCAGTAGTTAGTCTCTGTGTCAAACACTCTGATGGTGTTGAAGTCTCCAAGTCTCCAAGTGAGTGGAGCCGAGGTCCACTCGCCCCCAAATACAAACATCTTTGTTCCAATTATGGTGGCAGAGTGACGTGCTGAAGCTGATGGTGGAGTTCCTCTGGTGTTAATGACAGACCAGACCATTGTGCTGGTGTCCAACTTGTACATGTCAGTAGTGAGTCCACAAACCAGCTGGTTCATGTATCCTCCATGGATAAACATGACCTTCCCCAAGACGCAGGCCGAGTGGTACCACCTCGCCTTTGGAACAGCTCCAGAAACCCTGCTGAGTTTCAACCATCTGTGGGCGTCCACATCAAATGCATAAAGCCCATGCACAACACATCCTCCCCAGATGTAGACTGTATCTTCTACCTGCACAGCTGTGTGGCCGTAGTTCCCGGATGGAACCTCAAGCTGACCGTCTCCTCTTCTATCTCTCACTGGAGGTAACTTCTTCCAGCATAAAGATATTGTGTGAAAGACATGGACATCCATCTGACCCTTGTCGTACTCTCCATTATACACGCCTCCAAAGAAATAAAGTTTGTTCCTCACTGCTACAGCAGCATGATAGTATCGCTTTGGTCCTCCTGCTTTGGAAACAGTCCAAGAAAACATCTGTCTGTCTGTCTGGCTCGCTCGCTCGCTCGCTCTCTCTCCCTCAATGTGAACAGTCACTTCCAACACAGCACATGATCTTATATAGGTGTTACATCACACACAACACAAACTATTACCAATGCACGTCTTAATGACGCCAATTTGTGCAGCTACTCTCGTCTGCGCCTCTTGACTGCACCCTGTTCATTCACACTTACTGGAAACCTTTTGACTGCACCCTGTTCATTCACACTTACTGGAAACCTTTTGACTGCACCCTGTTCATTCACACTTACTGGAAACCTTTTGACTGCACCCTGTTCATTCACACTTACTGGAAACCTTTTGACTGCACCCTGTTCATTCACACTTACTGGAAACCTTTTGACTGCACCCTGTTCATTCACACTTACTGGAAACCTTTTGACTGCACCCTGTTCATTCACACTTACTGGAAACCTTTTGACTGCACCCTGTTCATTCACACTTACTGGAAATTGTCCCCATTTAAACCGGCAGCAAAAAAACAGCCTGAATCATATCTGTGCCACATTCAGATTCGAATCCGATTTGTTTAAATAATAAGTCTAAACACAAACAAGTCACATCGGCTCGTGACAGAGCCCAGGCTCCAGGGACCCCGGTCCAAGGAACCCTGGCTAATATGACAACATACTTGCCCTCTATAACTAAAATTAAAAACACTTTAAATATTTTATTTCTTTCATAAATAGAGAATCTTTCACTCAATAGGAACTGCTCCTGTCTCAAGTTGATGATGTCATACGTCTGTGTGGTCCAGCCCTATGGAATATATGGAATGCACATGATAATAAAAAGTATTTAAAATATTGCTTTGATGCTCATATTATCCTTAGGAAGCATAATGTTGGTTAGGGCTAGACTACATGGACATATGACATCATCAACTTGTGACAGGAGCAGCTCCTATTGAGTGAAAGATAATCTATTTATGAGAAAAATACAATATTTAACCGTCCTGCCGCCGGGCACGAGGAAAACGAGAACCTACTTTTTTCCTATCTCCGCCAAGCACGAGAAAGCTGTGAACTAGCTTTTAAATTAATTATAGCTTAATTAAACACTTGCGCACCTTCTGTGTTAATCCCAGACTCTCTCGGTCACACACCGACCTACGGTGAACTATAGAACTCATTTCGGTCACACACTGCAGTAAGGTCGAAACTTCTCTTCAACTGGGATTTCAGATAATGGTCCATAGATTGTGTAGAACGTTTCACGCAAATCTCTCAAAGACCCAGGCAGAAAATCAGGTATAAGCATTTTTCATAACTGCTCAAAATGGTGGAATATCTGAGGGCGGACCTTACTGGTCAAAGTGACAGACGTGTACCCCATGAGTCAAGGAACATGTGGAAACAAGTGCCATGACTTTTGGCCAAACGAGGCACGAGTTATGCCCGTTCAAAGGTTTCATTTTCAAAATATTGCTATAGCGCCCCCCCTTTGGCCAATTGGAGTAAGACTGGTATCGGTGCTATTTGACATCACCCTCTGCCATACTGTAAAGTTTCATAAGCATATGACGCTGCATGTATGTATTATGGGCAGAATAAGAATTTTCACAAAACAGCAATTTTCAAATTTCATAAAATGTAAATTTTTTGTGTGGGTGGCTGGGTGCGTCTGAGCACGAAAACAGCATGGTTGTTTTTCACCACCTGTGCGCAACCTAACACAAACACACACGCACATATTAACTGTATGGTGATTTCGGGTGTGCCAGTACAGTACAGTACAGTGACAGTACAGTACAGTAGAGGGTACAGTAGAGGGACCCCCACACGGTAACTCTGTCATTTCTCAACCGTTTCGGCTGCGGGGCGGCTCGCCGGAATCGGGCCGGCACCCTGGGTGCGTTCCTGTGGGTCTGGAACTTGTTTTTTTGTATTAGTACAGTACTAGATGCCCGAACTACCTAAGCTGGCTCCTTTCCTTTCCAAGTGAAGAAGCAGCGGCTATACTCAGAGTCTTTTAGTGGCAGTGAGTGAGTGTTGGTTGTCATGGCTGCCAGTTCCCACCTGAGGTTGTGCGGGAGTTCAGACTGTTCAGACTGGAGTTCAGACTGTTCCAGACCGTACTGAATAACAGTTAGCTTGCATAACGTCTTCAGGCTAGGACTCAAGTCTAAGATGAACATGTCATCAGTGTTTGTGTTCCATCCAAAGAGGATGGAAAGATCTCCCACCATGCAACAGCACATACCAAACATTGGGCGTTTCCCTTTGGGTTCAACCTTCTTCCAGGAGAAGGTCTCCAGACTGAATTTCCACAGATCATTGAGTTTGGCGCCACCAAATATGTACAGCTCTCCATTGTAGGTAAAGGCTGAATGACCACATCGTCCTTCTGGAAGAAGCTGTGCATAAGGCGTGTTCAGCCAGTAGTTAGTCTCTGTGTCAAACACTCTGATGGTGTTGAAGAAAGATGTTTGTCTCCAAGTAGTGGGAACCGAGCTCCACTCGCCCCCAAATACAAACATCTTTGTTCCAATCATGGTGGCAGAGTGACGTGCTGAAGCTGATGGTGGAGTTCCTCTGGTGTTAATGAAAGACCAGACCATTGTGCTGGTGTCCAACTTGTACATGTCAGTAGTGAGTCCACAAACCAGCTGGTTCATGTTGTATCCTCCATGGATAAACATATCCTTCCCCAAGACGCAGTCCGAGTGGTACCACCTCGCCTTTGGAACAGCTCCAGAAACCCTGCTGAGTTTCAACCATCTGTGGGCGTCCACATCAAATGCATAAAGCCCATGCACAACACATCCTCCCCAGATGTAGACTGTATCTTCTACCTGCACAGCTGTGTGGCCGTAGTTCCCGGATGGAACCTCAAGCTGACCATCTCCTCTTCTATCTCTCACTGGAGGTAACTTCTTCCAGCATAAAGACATTGTGTGAAAGACATGGACATTCATCTGACCCTTGTCGTACTCTCCATTATACACGCCTCCAAAGGAATAAAGTTTGTTCCTCACTGCTACAGCAGCATGATAGTATCGCTTTGGTCCTCCTGCTTTGGAAACAGTCCAAGAAAACATCTGTCTGTCCCTCTGGTTCGCTCGCTCTCTCCCTCTCTCTCCCTCAATGTGAACAATGTCACTTCCAACACAGCACATGATCTTATATAGGTGTTACATCACACACAACACAAACTATTACCAATGCACGTCTTAATGACGCCAATTTGTGCAGCTACTCTCGTCTGCGCCTTTTGACTGCACCCTGTTCATTCACACTTACTGGAAATTGTCCTCATTTAAACTGGCAGCCAAAAAAACAGCCTGAATCATATCTGTGCCACATTCAGATTAGAATCCCATTTGTTTAAATAATAAGTCTAAACACAAACATGTCACATCGGCTTGTGACATAGCCCAGGCTCCAGGGACCCCGGCCCAATAATGTACCCAGGCCATGGAACCAGGGGCCCGGCCACAGAAACAGACAGAGCCGGGGACCCCCAGGCTCCAGGGACCCCGGCCCAATAATGTACCCAGGCCGTGGAACCGGGGTCATAATATCTAGGTGGGGCATGCATTTCCAACTTGCATCGTTCCAAGAATCAGAATGATGTCAGAACAGTTCTTTGTCAGGCATGCCCAAATATGGAGTCTAAAGGAACCCTGGCTAATATGACAAATATGCCTTAAAACATACTTGCCCTCTATAACTACAATTTTAAATTAAAAACACTTATTAATATTTTATTTCTTTCATAAATAGAGAATCTTTCACTCAATAGGAACTGCTCCTGTCGCACGTTGATGATGTCATATATGTCTGTGTGGTCCAGCCCTATGGAATATATGGAATGCACATGATAATAAAAAGTATTTAAAATATTGCTTTGATGCTCATATTATCCTTAGGAAGCATAATGTTGGTTAGGGCTAGACCACATGGACATATGACATCATCAACTTGCGACAGGAGCAGCTCCTATTGAGTGAAAGATAATCTATGAGAAAAATACAATATTTAAGGTGTTTTTATTTTTTTATTTTAGTTGTAGAGGGCAAGTATAATGTTTAAAGGCATATTTGTCTTATTAGCCAGGGATCCTTTTAACTTAAAACATTTATTTCAATAGGCTCTATATCTTTACTGCTGTGTTTTTCGGATTTTTCTTTTTTGCGTTTTTACGCAGATTTTCAGAAAACGCGTCCAGTCTGTAAGGACCTTTAAAAAATATTCGTTCCTGTGGGTCAGTACAGTGACAGTACAGTACAGTAGAGGGACTCCCACACGGTAACTGTCATTTCTCAACCGTTTCGGCCGCAGGGCGGCTCGCCGGAATCGGGCCGGCACCCTGGGTGCGTTCCTGTGGGTCTGGACTCTGGAACTTGTTGTTGTTTTTTTTTGTATTAGTACAGTACTAGATGCCCGAACTACCTAAGCTGGCTCCTTTCCTTTCCAAGTGAAGAAGCAGCGGCTCTACTCAGAGTCTCCATCGTGTGACTGAACTTTTTTTTAGTGGCAGTGAGCGAGTGTTGGTTGTCATGGCTGCCAGTTCCCACCTGAGGTTGTGCGGGAGTTCAGACTGTTCCAGACCGTACTGAATAACAGTTAGCTTGCATAACGTCTTCAGGCTAGGACTCAAGTCTAAGATGAACATGTCATCAGTGTTTGTGTTCCCTCCAAAGAGGATGCAACGATCTCCCACCATGCAACCGCACATACCAAACATTGGACCCGGGCGTTTCCCTTTGGGTTCAACCTTCTTCCAGGAGAAGGTCTCCGGACTGAATTTCCACAGATCATTGAGTTCCTGATCTGGTCTGTGGGCGCCACCAAATATGTACAGCTCTCCATTGTAGGTAAAGGCTGAATGACCACATCGTCCTTCTGGAAGAAGCTGTGCATAATAGGTGTTCAGCCAGGAGTTAGTCTCTGTGTCAAACACTCTGATGGTGTTGAAGAAAGATGTTTGTTCCGAGGTCCACTCGCCCCCAAATACAAACATCTTTGTTCCAATGATGGTGGCAGAGTGACGTGCTGAAGCTGATGGTGGAGTTCCTCTGGTGTTAATGAAAGACCAGACCATTGTGCTGGTGTCCAACTTGTACATGTCAGTAGTGAGTCCACAACTCCGCTCGTTCATGTTGTATCCTCCATGGATAAACATGACCTTCGCCAAGACGCAGGCCGAGTGGTACCACCTCGCCTTTGGAACAGCTCCAGAAACCCTGCTGAGTTTCAACCATCTGTGGGCGTCCACATCAAATGCATAAAGCCCATGCACAACACATCCTCCCCAGATGTAGACTGTATCTTCTACCTGCACAGCTGTGTGGCCATAGTTCCCGGATGGAACCTCAAGCTGACCATCTCCTCTTCTATCTCTCACTGGAGGTAACTTCTTCCAGCATAAAGACATTGTGTCAAATACATGGACATCCATCTGACCCTTGTCGTACTCTCCATTATACACGCCTCCAAAGGAATACAGTTTGTTCCTCACTGCTACAGCAGCATGATTGTATCGCTTTGGTCCTCCTGCTTTGGAAACAGTCCAAGAAAACATCTGTATGTCTGTCCGTCTGGCTCGCTCGCTCTCTCCCTCTCTCTCCCTCAATGTGAACAATGTCACTTCCAACACAGCACATGATCTTATATAGGTGTTACATCACACACAACACAAACTATTACCAATGCACGTCTTAATGACGCCAATTTGTGCAGCTACTCTCGTCTGCGCCTTTTGACTGCACCCTGTTCATTCACCCTGTTCCTTTTGACTGCACCCTGTTCATTCACCCTTTTGACTGCACCCTGTTCATTTTGACTGCACCCTGTTCATTCACCCTTTTGACTGCACCCTGTTCATTCACCCTTTTGACTGCACCCTGTTCATTCACCCTTTTGACTGCACCCTGTTCATTCACCCTTTTGACTGCACCCTGTTCATTCACCCTTTTGACTGCACCCTGTTCATTCACCCTTTTGACTGCACCCTGTTCATTCACCCTTTTGACTGCACCCTGTTCATTCACCCTGTTCCTTTTGACTGCACCCTGTTCATTCACACTTTGACCCGATTTAAACTGGCAGCCAAACAAACAGCCTGAATCATATCTGTGCCACATTCAGATTAGAATCCGATTTGTTTAAATAATAAGTCTAAACACAAACAAGTCACATCGGCTCGTGACAGAGCCCAGTCTCCAGGGACCCCGGCCCAATAATGTACCCAGGCCATGGAACCAGGGGCCCGGCCACAGAGACAGACAGAGCCGGGGACCCCCAGGTTCCAGGGACCCCGGCCCAATAATGTACCCAGGCCGTGGAACCAGGGGCCCGGCCACAGAGACAGACAGAGCCGGGGACCCCCAGGCTCCAGGGACCCCGGCCCAATAATGTACCCAGGCCATGGAACCAGGGGCCCGGCCACAGAGACAGACAGAGCCGGGGACCCCCAGGCTCCAGGGACCCCGGCCCAATAATGTACCCAGGCCATGGAACCAGGGGCCCGGCCACAGAGACAGACAGAGCCGGGGACCCCCAGGCTCCAGGGACCCCGGCCCAATAATGTACCCAGGCCATGGAACCAGGGGCCCGGCCACAGAGACAGACAGAGCCGGGGACCCCCAGGCTCCAGGGACCCCGGCCCAATAATGTACCCAGGCCATGGAACCAGGGGCCCGGCCACAGAGACAGACAGAGCCGGGGACCCCCAGGCTCCAGGGGCCCCGGCCCAATAATGTACCCAGGCCATGGAACCAGGGGCCCGGCCACAGAGACAGACAGAGCCGGGGACCCCCAGGCTCCAGGGACCCCGGCCCAATAATGTACCCAGGCCATGGAACCAGGGGCCCGGCCACAGAGACAGACAGAGCCGGGGACCCCCAGGCTCCAGGGACCCCGGCCCAATAATGTACCCAGGCCGTGGAACCAGGGGCCCGGCCACAGAGACAGACAGAGCCGGGGACCCCCAGGCTCCAGGGACCCCGGCCCAATAATGTACCCAGGCTGTGGAACCGGGGTCATAATATCTAGGTGGGGCATGCATTTCCAACTTGCATCGTTCCAAGAATCAGAATGATGTCAGAACAGTTCTTTGTCAGGCATGCCCAAATATGGAGTCTAAAGGAACCCTGGCTAATATGACAAATATGCCTTAAAACATACTTGCCCTCTATAACTACAATTTTAAATTAAAAACACTTATTAATATTTTATTTCTTTCATAAATAGAGAATCTTTCACTCAATAGGAACTGCTCCTGTCGCAAGTTGATGATGTCATATGTCTGTGTGGTCCAGCCCTATGGAATATATGGAATGCACATGATAATAAAAAGTATTTAAAATATTGCTTTGATGCTCATATTATCCTTAGGAAGCATAATGTTGGTTAGGGCTAGACCACATGGACATATGACATCATCAACTTGCGACAGGAGCAGCTCCTATTGAGTGAAAGATAATCTATGAGAAAAATACAATATTTAAGGTGTTTTTATTTTTTTATTTTAGTTGTAGAGGGCAAGTATAATGTTTAAAGGCATATTTGTCTTATTAGCCAGGGATCCTTTTAACTTAAAACATTTATTTCAATAGGCTCTATATCTTTACTGCTGTGTTTTTCGGATTTTTCTTTTTTGCGTTTTTATGCAGATTTTCAGAAAACGCGTCCAGTCTGTAAGGACCTTTAAAAAATATTCGTTCCTGTGGGTCAGTACAGTGACAGTACAGTACAGTAGAGGGACCCCCACACGGTAACTGTCATTTCTCAACCGTTTCGGCCGCGGGGCGGCTCGCCGGAATCGGGCCGGCACCCTGGGTGCGTTCCTGTGGGTCTGGAACTTGTTGTTGTTTTTTTGTATTAGTACAGTACTAGATGCCCGAACTACCTAAGCTGGCTCCTTTCCTTTCCAAGGGAAGAAGCAGCCTGCGGCTCTACTCAGAATCTCCATCGTGTGACTGAACTTTTTTTTAGTGGCAGTGAGCGAGTGTTGGTTGTCATGGCTGCCAGTTCCCACCTGAGGTTGTGCGGGAGTTCAGACTGTTCCAGACCGTACTGAATAACAGTTAGCTTGCATAACGTCTTCAGGCTAGGACTCAAGTCTAAGATGAACATGTCATCAGTGTTTGTGTTCCCTCCAAAGAGGATGCAACGATCTCCCACCATGCAACAGCACATACCAATCATTGGACCCGGCGGGCGTTTCCCTTTGGGTTCAACCTTCTTCCAGGAGAATGTCTCCGGACTGAATTTCCACAGATCATTGAGTTCCTGATCTGGTCTGCTGGCGCCACCAAATATGTACAGCTCTCCATTGTAGGTAAAGGCTGAATGACCACATCGTCCTTCTGGAAGAAGCTGTGCATAAGGCGTGTTCAGCCAGGAGTTAGTCTCTGTGTCAAACACTCTGATGGTGTTGAAGAAAGATGTTTGTTCCGAGGTCCACTCGCCCCCAAATACAAACATCTTTGTTCCAATGATGGTGGCAGAGTGACGTGCTGAAGCAGATGGTGGAGTTCCTCTGGTGTTAATGAAAGACCAGACCATTGTGCTGGTGTCCAACTTGTACATGTCAGTAGTGAGTCCACAACTCCGCTCGTTCATGTTGTATCCTCCATGGATAAACATGACCTTCCCCAAGACGCAGGCCGAGTGGTACCACCTCGCCTTTGGAACAGCTCCAGAAACCCTGCTGAGTTTCAACCATCTGTGGGCGTCTACATCAAATGCATAAAGCCCATACACAACACATCCTCCCCAGATGTAGACTGTATCTTCTACCTGCACAGCTGTGTGGCCGTAGTTCCCGGATGGAACCTCAAGCTGACCATCTCCTCTTCTATCTCTCACTGGAGGTAACTTCTTCCAGCATAAAGATATTGTGTCAAAGACATGGACATCCATCTGACCCTTGTCGTACTCTCCATTATACACGCCTCCAAAGGAATAAAGTTTGTTCCTCACTGCTACAGCAGCATGATAGTATCGCTTTGGTCCTCCTGCTTTGGAAACAGTCCAAGAAAACATCTGTCTGTCCGTCTGGTTTGCTCGCTCACTCTCTCTCTCTCTCTCCCTCAATGTGAACAATGTCACTTCCAACACAGCACATGATCTTATATAGGTGTTACATCACACACAACACAAACTATTACCAATGCACGTCTTAATGACGCCTTTTGACGGCACCCTGTTCATTCACACTTACTTTAAATTGTCCCCATTTAAACTGGCAGCCAAACAAACAGCCTGAATCATATCTGTGCCACATTCAGATTAGAATCCCATTTGTTTAAATAAAAATCACACCCGTGTGAACTGAGTGGTGTAAGGTCTTATATAGCCTGCCTGATGTAATGAAATCATGTCTGACGTAATTAAATCACACCCGGGTGAACAGGGTGAACATAGCAACCATGCTCATTTTTTCTGCACAGCCAGTTGACGTAATGAAATCACACCCGGGTGAACAGGGTGAACATAGCAACCATGCTCATTTTTTCTGCACAACAAAGCCAGTTGTAGGAGTGGTTTACACCACTCAATAAGTCTAAACACAAACAAGTCACATCGGCTCGTGACAGAGCCCAGGCTCCAGGGACCCCGGTCCAATAATGTACCCAGGCCATGGAACCAGGGGCCCGGCCACAGAGACAGACAGAGCCGGGGACCCCCAGGCTCCAGGGACCCCGGCCCAATAATGTACCCAGGCCATGGAACCAGGGGCCCGGCCACAGAGACCCCCCGGCACCGCTCTAGTTTGTAAAAATCGGAATCAGATTTTGGGCACTGGCCTACTTGGAACGATGCAAGTTGCATGCCCCACCCAGATATTATATCCGTGTCCCTTTTATGCCCATGGAGTACTTTGTCAGGCATGCCCAAATATGGAGTCTATGCAGACATCAGAATGATGTCAGAACAGTTCTTTGTCAGGCATGCCCAAATATGGAGTCTGGCCCGGGCAGAGGCCTTTTGTGGCCCGGCAGAGGCCTTTTTGGCGGTTCTGGACAACAGCAGAAACAGAAAACCGACTGTACGGTTCAGCCATAACTGCTATTTTTGGCAGAAGAAGAAGAAGAAAAAAAACGACAAAAACAATAGGGACTGCTTGGTCCCTTAATGAAATATACAGAGTTGAAATATGGAGATGCGAGAGGTTTCTGCAAGACAGCCTGGATGAGAATCTATCCTCTCTCATGCACCTGAGACTGGATGAGAATCTATCCTCTCTCACGCACCTGAGACTGGATGAGAATCTATCCTCTCTCATGCACCTGAGACTGGATGAGAATCTATCCTCTCTCACGCACCTGAGACTGGATGAGAATCTATCCTCTCTCATGCACCTGAGACTGGATGAGAATCTATCCTCTCTCACGCACCTGAGACTGGATGAGAATCTATCCTCTCTCATGCACCTGAGACTGGATGAGAATCTATCCTCTCTCACGCACCTGAGACTGGATGAGAATCTATCCTCTCTCACGCACCTGAGACTGGATGAGAATCTATCCTCTCTCATGCACCTGAGACTGGATGAGAATCTATCCTCTCTCACGCACCTGAGACTGGATGAGAATCTCTCCTCTCTCACGCACCTGAGACTCACATTTTATGTTCCTCCCTCCCTCCCGATTATAAATAGAACACTTTGGGTCCCCTGGACCCAGCCTCATCGACGCAACTGCTCCTGATCTGTCTTTTGTAATTCCTCCTCAAAGGCCAAGACGACTTTGAAGAGTCCTTCTGTTCGATCGAGGCTGGAGGAGGCACACGTACTCACCAAGAGAGGTATTCATTCATTCATTCACTTTGATGACGGGGCACCAGTGTTGTTTTTGGCAGCAAATTTCTATTTTAGTTTTAGTCGTCGTCTCTTGAATAGTTTTCATTTAGTTTTAGTCACATTTTAGTCACCTGGAATGTTTTAGTGTTAGTCTAGTTTTAGTCGACTAAATATCATACGATTTTAGTCGACTAAATCTACAGTTGATTTAGTCGACTAAAATGTATTTTGGCGGGGCTTGATGCCGTCGTAATGGCTGTTTTTACACTTGCTGAAAATAGCCGATCTACAAGCTCACAACGCGTCGCAGCGCGACGCGTTGTGAGCTTGTAGATCAGCTATTTTCAGCATGCAACCAAGTGAAAAATGACTTATACTGGATCTCTTGTCCACTAGTCCCTTCCTAACATTTTAGTCTAGTTTTTATTTGTTGACGAAAATGGCAGTATATTTAGTCTTAGTTTTAGTCACCATAGCTCAGTTTTCATTTAGTTTTCGTCAGTGAAAAAAGGTAGTCGACGAAATTTTTTCGTCTTAGTTTTAGTCGACGAAAACAACACTGTGGCGCACGTCTGGCCTGGCTCCAACACCTCCCATTGTTTACATGTTTTATTTAAAAAATGTTTTTATTGACATGCCCTTTCTTCTTTTCTCTGTCTATCTTCCTCCTTTCTGTGGGTCCTTCAACCAGAGGCAGAGACCAGGCACGACCCCATGAACGCTTATCTGCTGAAGTGCCTTGAAAACCTTTTCCAGTTACTGAATAACTAGCCTGGAACTCACCTATGCTTTTTATGGCATAGGCAGCTCCCGGCAGGATCCGCCGGCAGAAAGACATGAGACTAATTAATAAGAGCGACATAGAGAGAGGAGTGTGTGTGTGTGTGTGTGTGTCAATTTAACAAAGGTGCAGACGATCAGAAATCAGCAGAGAGTGAGTGATGTTTGCGCTACTCTATGCCGAATTGAAGTGGACTCGGACCCAGACTTTTTTTTTCCTCCCTGGAAATAAAAACGTCTTGGTTTCCGAGGCTACTGAATAACTGACACCTGCACATATTTATATGTTTTGAATAAGTTCTGTCATTGCTTAGATATTTTTCTAATTACCACTGCTAATAATGTATTTATGTTTTGCTTTGTGTACAGTTTGTACCTATCAGATGTTATTTAATAGGATAATTAAAGAATGTGCCATATGGATAATTCTAGCTCTTGCCTTGTGCTGTAGAGAATTCATATACTCCTTCCCATGGGAAGGAGTATATGAATGACATCATTGGTGGGGTGCTCTTAGTCCCCGAGGATTGTACCAGGCACTATTTAAAGCTTAATCAAAGGCAGATAGCAGAAGAATTTATGCCTAATATTATGCATTCAATAAGAGTACAATAGGATAACTGCCTTAAAAGCCCGTTCACACTGAACACTATAACGATAACTATATCGTTCACCATTGTATTTTTTAATATTAGTGGTGTGAACTCTGCCATCCACTTGACTTGGAACGCTTTTTTAAGGGTGCACAGAACATTTGGCCACCGACAATACTTTGGTTTTCGTCCGAAAGGGTTTAGACGCCGAAAAAGTATTACTGAAACGGGATGTTGACATGACATCCACAAAACGGGACAATTTGATTGGTAACACACCATTGTACCAATCTGAAATACACTGTGTTGTATGGAGAAGTATACAGTTACAAATCAACTGCTTCTCTATCTGAAATACAATGTGTTGTATGGAGAAGTATACAGTTACAAATCAACTGCTTCTCTCTCTGAAATACAATGTGTTGTATGGAGAAGTATACAGTTACAAATCAACTGCTTCTCTCTCTGAAATACAATGTGTTGTATGGAGAAGTATACAGTTACAAATCAACTGCTTCTCTCGGTAATTCACAGCTGTATGAAGAAGTACACATCAGCTGCTTCTCTCTCAAGTTGAGCCCAGCTGCTATTCCTTTCTAAATAACCTCCCGGGTGGTGTGTCTGTGAGGGGGAGGACACACCACACTGACAGCCTCAAGACACGTCCGGTTGGTTTCTGCCAATAATTGTCTCCACCAGGCCGAAGGCATGGGGAGAGAGTATGTTTTGCACTCCGTCCGTGTGTCCGTCCTTCCGTCCGTCCGTCATTCCGTCCGTCCGTTATCAGCTAATCTCCGGCACCGTTAGCCCGATCCATGCCAAACTGTGCACACACACTCCCAACGACGAACCTCTGCCCCAAATATTCCTCAACGGCCTGTTATAGCGCCACCATGAGGCCGATTTAGACAAAACACATTTCTGTAGATAACTCGTACACATTTTATCCATACATCACACAATTCGGTATACACTATCTCCATAGTCATGTGATCAACACGGATCTTCACAATTTCCCATCTTCCATCCTGATTGGCTAAGAGTGGCTTCCAAAGCTCACATGATTGGTCCGTTTCGAACAAAATGCCACAAATCACAAACACAGTGTCCAATTTCCATGAAATTATACACGCACATTTCCACTAGGCCGAGGACGACATGCCACTATTTTTCTCCCAAATCAGCCTCATGGTGGCGCTATAACAGGCCAATTCCTGTTTTTACCTATAACTGCATCGATCTGTATACAACTTATGTATGCGCACTCCCTAGAGGCCATGGACAAACATTTTCCCTGCATCCCTCCACATCTGCCGGTTATAGCGCCACCATGAGGCTGATTTCTGCAAAACGCATTGTTTATGTTAGTCGCACAGATTTCATCCAAATCTCACGCAAATCGGTACACATGATCTCTGTAGTCATGTGATCAAGACGAGCCTGTTGGATTTCTCAGATTCTACACTGATTAGCTAAGATTGCCTTCCAAAGTTTTCAGGAGTAGCCCGTTTTGTACAAAATGCTGCACATGTCCTGCTCATCCAGAATTCTATCCTCAGAGATGCTATGAGTGATCTGGCTCTGCATTTCCTCAACAAAATGAAGAAAATTGTTGCAAGAAACAAACAAAAAAACATGTTTATATTACTCTTAAACATTTTGTCAAACATCACACACACTCCTATCCTCCTGGTGGAGACCTGTGCCCAGAAGGGCACTTTTTCTAGTTTTCCATTCGGTTCATCCCCAAATTTGATATAGCTATATTTTATAGGTATAGTTGTACTTGTAGTGCTCAGGCCGTTTAGTCGGATATCTAAACCAGTATTCAGAGTAAAGCTCGGATCAGCTACTATCGCTCTTGTATCGATGTCACTAAGGATTGTCCCAGGTTCTTTTTTTTTTTATTCGACTGACCAGATGACCCTTGACGGCTGCTGCCACCCCTAACCGAACAGTTCTCTGTAACACCTTGTTTGACATTAGACTGAGTGGCAAAACATTGAGCAGCATTGGAGTTTGGAAGCGCTCGTTGGAAATCGCTCAACGATCCTGCATACCACCTGTTTCTAAAATTGCACATAATGCAGGAGGCAGCAGGACGTTGCACTATTGAATACTAGCACATCCAAACTCTGACGAATAATCAACTGCACGGAATTAATTGACGTGCAGTTGATTGACCATCTCTATGGTGGATTTTTATGAAACAAAAACATTGCAGATAGAAAGAGGATAATCCAAGCTTTCCGTACAGCTGCAATGTTGGTGAGTAAAACGTAATTTAATACAATCAGATAGGACTTTTCTGTTTGGATGTATGGGCTGTCAAGGCCAGAAAGTAGTGTTTTTGCCACTCCGTACGCATTCCCGCGTAACTTCCAGGTACGAAGATGTCGCGCACATAGCCTCAATAGTACACTGTGGATAATACTGTATGTACTATGTACTCTGTTTAACCCATTTCTGGCGGGAACCCCTTTTGGTGTTTTAAGCATTATGTCATGCTTTAGCTGTTGAAAAATAGCAGATCTGCGCTACGAGCTTGTAGGTCTGCTATTTTTGAAAAGTTGTGAAAATGTGGTGCAAAAATTTGAATATATATTTCAGAGCGAACATTTTTAACTAAAATATTTGCTTCTAGGGGGTCCGTGGCCCAATACACATAATTCTGGGGGTCCTTGACATGAAAAAGGTTGAGCACAACTGACATAAATTACATAAACTGATTTAAAATCAGTCCAAAATGGGTTAAAGGGGATAACCTCGGGAAACCTCCTGAATGACACATACTTACATACATCCTCAGTTGGAGGACATTGACGAGAATGTTTCAGGAAGTTCATTGGCAGCGGGTCTATTGCTGCTCTTCGGCAGCTACGTAAACTCAGCAACAAAAGTTCGGAAACTTAACTTTGGTCCATTATTTCTCCACTTTAATAATACCAATTGGTATTGTATTTTATATCATTTTAATCGTTGATTAGTCATCTTTACAACGAGCTATGGATTGTAAGGATCGGGTGTTTGTGGAATGAGCAAAACAGCTAAACGTGTGGGTAAGGCCTCCAAAAAAATGTGCCAAAATGGCAAATGGTTGGTATTCAACCCTTGCTTGGAGTTGCTTAGTGGTTTGGATGATTGCACTCTCACACAGTAATAAGGGGAAAAAAACACATATTGGCCATTTTTACACTTTATTAATTTCACACTCAGTGTTGGGGAACTCAGCGGGTGGAAGATCCAAAAGCACCTGCAACAGCTTGGTATGGGGCAATATCTCTCTCACAGGAAAGACAGGACTTGAGGTTGTCATCATTGAAGGAAATCTCAAATGCAGTGAGATATCGGGATGAGATTCTTGAACCAGTGGCGATCCCATATCTTCAGAATCTGGGACCTAACTCCATCCTCCAGGATGACAACGCTCACCCCTACAGAGCCAGGGTCATCATAGAGTAGCCTACCTCCAGAATGTGGGAGTGGAGTGGATGGGATGGCTTGCCGTGAGTCCAGACCTCAACCCATTTGAACACTTGTGGGATCAGTTTGGACGTGCTGTACTGTATGTGCTAGAGTGTCCAACAGAACCATGTTGGATGACTTGCAACAAAACATGCTTGAGGAATCCCACCTCCCACAACTAAATGTGGCCCCACTGAGCAATTTTCGGCTTTTTGACGTCTAAACGACCGTCTAAAAAAATGGGGTGAAAATAGTCTAAAAAAAATGTTTTTTTTAGCAGTCTAGGCTTAGATTAGACGTTGAAACAACGTCGTTTCAACGTCTATATATAGACCTTGATTAGCCAGGCTAATCAAGGTCTAAATGTAGACCGTCTATATATAGACGTTGAAATGACGTATTAGATTAGACGTTGTTTCAACGTCTAATCTAAGCCTAGACTGCAAAAAAACCTTTCATTTTTAGACTATTTTCACCCCAGTTTTTAGACGTTGTTTTTGCCATTTAGACGTCTATTAGACTACATAAATGCTCAGTGGGTAGGTTTGGTGACCAGCATGGTGCCAAGCTGTTGCAGCTGCTATTGGATCTTCTACCCACTATACTGAGTTCCCTAACACTGAGTGTAAAATTAATAAAGTGTAAAAATACCTGTGTTTTATGTGTGAGAGTGCAATCATCCAATCCACTAAGCAACTCAAAGCAAGGATGAATACCAACCACTTGCCATTTTGGCACATTTTTTGGAGGCGCTACCCATATGTTTAGCTGTGTTGCTCATTCCACGAACACCCGATCCTTACACTCTATGCCTCATTGTAAAGGTGACTAACCAACGATTAAAATTATATAAAATACTATACCAATTGGTATTATTATAGTGGAGAAATAATGAACCGAAGTTAAGTTAAGGAACTTTTGTTGCTGAGTTCTAAGTGTTGTTGGGTTAACACTCAGTCCTCAACACAGTGGTTCCCAAACATTTTAGAAGTTTACATAAACAAGTTAAAATAGCAATAGATCTACAAGCTCGCAATGTGTTGCGTTGTGAGCTTGTAGATCTGCTGTTTTCACTACTAAAAGTAATTTCTAATGATTTATGGATTTTTGTTTTTTGTATTTATGTATGAAATTATTTTGAAAAATGTTTGTTTGGTGAGGAGGAAGCAGGGATTTTTGAAAATATTATAAAATGGTATAATTAAAAACAAAATGTATAGGAACTTTTACTCGCAACCCCTAAAAATGTGTCCGCGACCCACAAATGTATTGGGGAACACTAGCCTGGGCTAGTTGCTAACCAGCAGAGCCTTCACACAAACATTCACTGGCACTCGCACGCCTCCTCCCGCTTCTCCCAAACACTCAGAAAACCCTTCCAACGCTGCGTGGAGAGGGGGGAGAAAAAAAAGGATCTATAAACTGATGATTGATGATTTTGATCTTTCAAGCGTGAAAACCTTTTAAAACGCAACAAATTGTCAAGGCACTTTTTTTGGAGCGTTTTGTACGTGATTTGCGACCCTAGTAAGAACTTCCAATATACAACCCATCATACAGCTCTATGCCATAAGCTTGGCACCCATTACCCGCCCCAGTGATAAAGTGGCCCTCTGTTGTGGAATGAGCTAACAGTGAGTTAGCATGAAGTGTCCCCCCCCACCCTCATCCATCCCCCCAGCAGCTCAACTGACTCTCTGTAGCCTGAGCACTAGCAGGAAGTGCAGCCTGGGTGCCTCTGCACTCATCACATCAATGCAGCTTTCATTCTGCCTTCAGTGGGGCAACATGGAAGCTGTACAAAAGAACCACTGGTACTTCATGGTACTCCTCATCGTTCTCTCCTTTCTGAAAGGTAACAGGATTGATCATTCTTTAATTATGTTTTTACACTTGTCCAGGCATACAAAAGTCAATGAATTAATCGTGTCAAAGGTTCCTATAGCGCTGAGGGAACAGGACAGATAGGGGTTCATTTGTTTGTCAGATTTTACATAGACTGTGCCTTGAAAATGCCACTCACTGTTGACAGCGTAAGATGCCTCCATATTGTATTTATTCATTATGTTTGCAATAATATAGAGAATGTGCCTTTTATTCTTTTTTGTTTTGTTTTGTTTTTTACTTCATCACTCAGTGTTCTCATTCAGCTCCGAAAACTTGGAATCCATTGCTTAATCAAGGGCTATTGGCATGCACAGGCTCAAATACACTTAATTAACATTGGCTAGGGGATGGTCTCAAAGTAGTGAAAGACTGATAATCTTCAAACCGTCAATACCCTTTTTTTTAACTCCAGATAAACATTTCAAACAGACTTGGAAAAAGTTAATTGTCTTTTTTCCCCGCTACTTAATCAATCATGTCTCATCTATCATGACTGCTAATCAGATCAGAAAATTGCCCTCTGGATTCTAGACCGCTCAGACAATGGTATTTGTTGTTTCAGAGTCGCCCACCGCACACATTATTTAGTATTTGCTGGTTCTTTAATATGAACATGATTAAACATCAATCATCCACAAGTGGCATGTTCAATGAATGGGTGATGAATACTCTGTACCGTGTGCCTTTCCAGTTGCTAGCCAGCAGAGAGAGGACGCCATCACCGTGGCTCTGGAGGAAGGGATGGTTCTGGAGTGCATGTGCCCCTGGGACGGGAACCTCAGCATGGTGTCCTGGACCAAGCACCCGGAGAAGGCTCCCATAGCGGTGTTCCACCCAGAGTACGGCGTGGCCTTCTCCCATCAGTACCGCGAGAGGATCGAGTTCCTCAGGACCACGCCCATGGACGCTAGCATCACCATGAAGAACATCACGCACCAGGACGCTGGCCTGTACCACTGTTCCATCCAGACCTTCCCCCAGGGCTCCTGGACCAGGAACATACAGGTGGACGATCTAGGTACTAAGCATGTTGCTGCCGCTCATTGTGTTAAAGGTTTCATGACATTTCATTTATTTGTATTTTTCGTTTTTCTTTTAGGTTTTTATAACCTCAATTACATCCAAAAAAAAAACCCTGAACTTTGAACATTCAGTGGATTTTCTGTGGTCTGGAGCTTTCTCTGGGGTTTGGAAGTATTTCTGAGCTGCAATGAAAACAGGCAAAACAGTGAAAACAGTGACATCTGCTGGCAAATCCCATTGACATATATGGGAGTTTCTGTCTCTTACATCACAAACAGCAGGAAACTCAGAGCACCTGTTTGAGCCAGAAAACCCCACACCACAGAAAATCTACTGAATGTTAAAAGTTCCGTTTTTTTGGGTGCAATTGAGCTCAGAAAACCTAAAAATATTAAGAAAGATGTAAAAAAGAAAAAATGTTTATGTCACAATCCCTTTAAATAGAGGAGGTATTGTGTCATGTTACGGTTTTATCTTAGAGCTATAGTTGCTCCTTTCTAGATCAGTGGTTCTCAGACTTTTTAATTGCAAGGCTCCCCAGTTTGGTATGTATGTATGTATGTATGTATGTATGTATGTATGTATGTATGTATGTATGTATGTATGTATGTATGTATGTATGTATGTATGTATGTATGTATGTATGTATGTATGTATGTAAGGCCATAGACCCCATGTGAGTGTGTAAATGGAACCAAATGGACCCTTGCGGGGGCCGTTTGGTTCATTCTCAGAGTTACAGACCGCTAAGGGTCCATTTAAATAGTAAATTGTGGATATATATATACATAGATAGGTGCATTAATTGCACCCGTGATCTCACACACATTCATACACTGATGGTGGAGGAAACAATGCAAGGCTCCAACCTGCAGGAGCAATTGCTTCAGCGTCTTGCTCAAGGACACTTCAACACTTCCACATTGACATGTTCTTAAAGTAGTGAGTTGAGTTCCTCCTTTCAGGTGTCATAAACGGCTCCTTTCAATTCAAAGGGCTTTATTGGCATGAGAAAACATACGTTTACATTGCCAAAGCACAATACAACAATACAGCAATACAATCAAAACAAAAAATATGTACATTTGAATGTCAGAATCTTCAATAGATCAATTTCTATATTGTACCAAGATCACTGGATGTAGGTGTAGTGCAGGGATATACACAATGATTAGTCTTTACTAATCATTTCACTGATAAGCAGCTCGCCCAACCCCCAACTCAACCGTTTTCATGCAGAATGGAATGTGGAGACCCACAGCTCTCTACAGTTATCAGTAGAGAAACACAGTTGATCAATCAATTTGACCCAATATATATTTTACTCCAATTTCTGAGAATAAATCTCGCACATCCATAAATAACACGACACTACCCCTGAGCCCCTGTCATTTAGCTGAGGACCCCCCCACCAATGACTGCATTACAACTCAAAACGTCATTTTGAATGTCATCTTGGGTTTGTCTCAATTTATTTTTATGAGGTACAAATTGTGGTCGCAGTTTTTATTTATTTTTTATTTATTTTTACCTTAACCGTGTACAGATGAGGCGCTACCAGCGGATGACATCATAGAAACTCCGGCGCCGGAGGTGATCGAGGCCGACGTGGAGCTGGTGGCACGGCGGAGCGACAACCTGACCATCAGCTGTAACCACGAGCACAACGGGACCGTCTACCAGGTCACCATGGAGAAGCTAGACCTCGGCCTGCCCTGGGGCGGAGGTATATGTTGATGTCATGGACTAAAACTAGACTTAACGCTAAAACATGTCAGATGGCTAAAATATGACAAAGCAAAGCAAAGCAAAGTTACTATATTTACCCAGGGTAACTGGACTAAGCATCAGATACTTGTTTACAGCCAGGCCCTGCTCAGAGAACATTTCATGGTAGTGGTTCAATGCCTTGCTCAAGGGCACTTCAGCGGTGGTAATTTTAACGTGCCGGTCCAGGGATACGAACTGGCGACCTTCCGGTATCAAGACCTCTCCGCAAACCGTTCGGCCACCGCTGCTAAATTCAAACTAAATTCAATTGTGTTCAAAAAGACTATGACTAAAAACTAAATAAAAATGTACTGTCCAAATCAACGCTAGGCGGAGGCGAAGGAGAAGGAGGTGACAGCAGCCAGCAGGTTGGCATCTTAGGGTTGTGTCGGGTGGTTGACGGGGGCCTGGTGGCTGAGGACTACACCCAGAGGGGCAGGGTGAACTGCACGGACAGCCTGGACATCAGCCTCCAGCTGACGGAGGTGGTGGAGGAGGATGGAGGCTTCTACCGATGTCACTTCATCACAGACACCGGCTCGCAGACGACCACCGTGCTCCTCACTCTATCTAACCCAGGTATGATGACGCACGCACGCACATGCGCACACACACACACACACACACGCGTGCACACACACACGCTCTGTCCCTGAAACTTACAGTAAAAGCGCTAGCCTAGTAAGGCTGGACTTAAAAATATCAGATATCAGTATACAATTTCGGTGATGCACTTTATTCCAAAAATCACACCCGTGTGAACTGAGTGGTGCAACTCCCCCCTGCCCCCCTCTCTCTCTCTCTCTCTCTCTCTCTCTCTCATTAGCAGGCAACAGTGCAGCACTATCTCTCTCTCTCTCTCTGTTTCTGGCACAACAGCGCCACTTTTGCCCCTACTGGTACATAGTAACATTGTAACATAATCACATAGTCACAGACATTGCTGTTCCTTGGAGTGGTTGCACCACTCAAAAACATGTATTTGTATTGCTCTGAGCCCTATGGTAAATCCCTCTGCAATGAAGGGGGGGAGAGGGGAGAGAGAGGACATGAAACCTGACGGGGAAGTAAAAGTAGCCCCTCTCACTCTCAATGGCCATATTTGGAAGATGTATTTGTCTATCTTGTGGCATTTTGGTCATGTGTGTCATATTGGCATATTGTGGTTTTATGAATCTAGTTTCTGTCTGTGAGCTTATGTGTGCACACATACTGCACACGTGAATACTGTGCAGTATTGTATTGTATTAGTGATCTTAGTCATTATGACTAATGTCTGCAACATGGCTCTGTAATAGGCAAGATTGTTCTGTCTGTTCTTGGCTAATCTCAAGGTTGTTACATCTTGTGCACAGGTACATAAGAGTAAACACATTTTAGTTTGGCTTCCTTAATCTTACAAAGCGCTGGACCGATCAGCGTCATATACAGTATCTTGTGCATGCTGCCACTGGGACAATGAATGAAGTAACTTGACTTCACATAATGTTTTATATCCTTTATGTTTAACTTAAATTTTCTATAATGAAAGTTGGTAGCAGTTGATGGTAGTCCGATAGGGCTGAAACCTTCTAGTCGCACATCATACGTCTTCTATGAGTCGACTAACGTCACAGACTGAACACATGAAGTCCCACATCCACATAGGAGCTTTTATTCAGTGGCTTTGTCGTTCCAGTGAGTGATGCGGATGTGAAACACATACCACAACCACTGTAGAACTATCACGTTCAACCCACTGTTCTTTTTTTGTACTTTACTTTGAATAGAGACCTGACTTACTTGATGAGATGAGATGAGATTAGATATACTTTATTAATCCCCGAGGGGAAATTGAAGCGTTACAACAGCATAATGTGACACATAGAAAGCTAAAACTACTGGACAGACAGAAACACAAAAACAGACACAAATGGACATAAACCACACAAGACCAGCACCACTAAGGACCATATGCCATTCGGGGAGGGGGGAGGAAGTTCTTATGCATTGTATAGTCTGATAGCAGTTGGCATAAAAGAGAGTCTGTATCGTTCCGTGTGCATGCCGATTCTGTTCTGTGTGTTTCACACACTGTCTGCATAGTACAATACATGTACATTTGTACTCTCTGTGTTCCCCTCCCAGGTTTCTTCAGCCTGTCTGGATACATGCTGTACATTTACACCGGGGTCGGTGTAGCTGCTATACTTCTGCTCTCCGTCTTCTCCTTGCTGGCGCTGAGGCTCAGGTACGATCACAACGTGCATCCCCACACCACTTCAGCCAACTCAACTAAAGGTTGCAACTAAATGATATACCTGCACTGCACTGTACTGTACCACCTTGAGTTGTGACAGCTTCCATGACATGTTTGAATAGTTCAAATAACCAATCTACAAGCTCACAACATGTCGATGTAGAATCATTTAAAAAAATAATTTTCAAAATAGTAAAAAAGGTAAAGAAGTTTAGGGATTCGGGACTGACGATAATAGAGCCCTAACTCTCTCTGTGTTTGAAATTAAATGAAATGATTACTATATTTACCCAGGGTATCTGGGCTAAGCTCAAAAACTTGTTTCCAGCCAGGCCCTGCTCATAGAACATTTCAGCGTAGTGGTTCAATGCCTTGTTCAAGGGCACTTCAGCGGTGGTAATTTTAACGTGTCGGACCGCTGATTCGAACTGGCGACCTTCCGGTATCAAGACCGCTCCGCAATCCGTTCGGCCACCGCTGACACTTTCAGTTTCAATCCTTAGATCAGGGTGTCAGCAGTGGGTCCAGCACGTTTGGCCTTAAAAGTCATTATTGTCTTACATTTTAATTCAACTTTACTTAAAGGGACGTAGTGAAATGAGAAAAATATGTTTTTCACACTTTTAGAGCATATCCTTAGTCATATGGGCATACCCAACAATAGATGCCAAAGCAATGGGAAAATTATTTTTTTGTGTATTTCTATATCAAAAGTCCATACAAATCAAATTGTAATGACTCCCTTGGAACGAAAACGTGATGCATGAATACAAATGTGTCTTGATTTCATTCACCTGTTTGATTACCATTGTTGCGCGTTCCTCCAAACACAGCTGATTTCCATTACAGATCTACTCCGATTGGTTCAGAAACACACAGCCTTCCGTTTCAGACTGAAACTTCAAGATAAAAAGCCCAAAAAGCCCATTGCACTCCATCTTGAAGTTTTGAGCATACAGAATTAGTCGTATTCTTCTGCAGAAGAAAAGTTTTGAAAAGCCTGTAACACCCAAGCATATTCCTGTACACTGAACCAGGGGTGGGCAACTTTGACGATGGAGAGGGCCACTATATTTCCACACTCACTCCCTAGGGCCATATATTACTCTCGTCGCAAAAATAGCGGTCTACAAGCTCAAAACGCGTCGCGCTGCGACGCGTTTTGAGCTTGTAGATCAGCTATTTTTGCTATATTCGAATTGAAATCCTGAATTTTTGCTATTTTTTAATTGGAATCCTGAAAATTAACATTTTTATGTAATTTCAAATGCCTTTAATTATACTTGTGTTGAGCAATGAGCTACTATTTTAGACTGAAGTAATAACAGCGGGTCATGTTTGCATGTTGTGGAATTGTAAACAGCTGAAACCAATATTATAATCAGTATTCTGACATTAACCTGAGGGCCACATTATGTGAAGGTGGGGGCCGCATGTGGCCCCCGGGCCGCCAGTTGCCCACCCCTGCCCTATACACTGAACCTACTATACCTGCTACAGTATATTGTTGCGAAAATGCCTATAGTTGCCAAACCCATCTCCCTTTATATTTACCAGTCATACTTACCTGTGGGAGAGACATCCAAGTGAATTCTAGTAGTTACTAGTTACAGTAGCTGTCCAAACCCCTGTTTCTTTTTTTTTAGGGCTTTTGAGCATTTTTATTAGACGGGACAGTGCTGAGAGCAGAAGGGTGAAACGAGCCCTCAATAGAGTGTCGCAGTCCCGCCCCCTACCATGGACCAGGAAATTAATCCCAATGCATTTTTCCCATAGACATTTCTTAAAGTATTTATTTAAAGACGGTTACGCCGCGGACAAAGCCAACTCGAGTCGTGACAACTCATGACAACACAAACAATATTTTGGACCAAACAAATAATTACAAAGAAGAAAAACAACAAAAAAAGTGTTGTAACCTGCCGTTTTTTTCTTCTTTCTAATTATTTGTTTGGTCCAAAATATTGTTTGTGTTGTCATGAGTTGTCACGACTCGAGTTGGCTTTGTCCGCGGCGTAAACGTCTTTAAATAAATACTTTCTGAAATGTCTATGAGGAAAATGAACGGAGAATCATTTCCTGGTCCAGGGTAGGGGGCGGGACTGCGACGCTCTATGGCTTCTGCCAGAAATATGGGGAGGGGAAGCCTCTACTAGAGCCTGGAGGGAACACATTCTGGCAGCCAGCTTGTAGCATGGCTCGGGAGTCATTAGTCAATAGACCTTCAAACCGTACCTCCCAGGTTGCGCTTGCTGGATGCAAGGGCCAACCCCTATGTATGTCAGAAGCTGTTGAGAGCTGATTTCACCCCTTGAGACAGGAGCGTGGCAGATAGAGAGATGGGAAGAGACGTGACAGGTGCCGGATTCAAGACTCAAGTCCTCGCAACTCGGAGCCCACAACTGTGCCACCGTGCCCCAGACTGCTGTGACTTTTGTCCACAATGTTCTAATGCTTAAATATATGCTGAAAATAGCAGACCTACAGGCTCACAACACGGTGCTCTGCTCAGCCTCATACACATCATTATTTGTAATAAGTTCAATTTATATGGAATCTTTTATGAAACCCAAGGGCGTGTTACAATAAAAAAACAAAAACTAAGAAGAAACAACAAAGAAAACAAAACAACACTAGCAGTCAGAGGCCTTGATGAACAAATGCCTTTTCAGGGCAGACATAAAATGAGTCCAGCCTTGGGGCATGGGGGCAAGTCTCTGTCAGGAGAGACTTCCATAGGGTGGCGTTATTTTCCAAACAGCAGATCGACTACAAGCGGAGGGACCGCTGGCAGGCAGGTCACACATTATTTATTTATTTATTTGACAGGGACAAAGCTCATTAATCAACATGTCAGTTTTCACCTCAATGTAAATGGGCCAGAGTTAGCCAAAGCTAATTTCCATCTGTAGTCCCTGGGCAGGCTCTTAAGAAATGAATGATAAAAGAAAGACAGTGTATAGTGTGCCAGCACACAACACCATGCGTTGATGCCATGTGTGCATATGTGCCAGCACACAACACCATGCGTTGATGCCATGTGTGCATATGTGCCAGCACACAACACCATGCGTTGATGCCATGTGTGCATATGTGCTAGCACCCAACACCATGCGTTGATGCCATGTGTGCATATGTGCTAGCACCCAACACTGTCCATACAAAAACACAATACAATACAGATACACAAATACACATGTGGACGTTGTGTGTGTGACCAATGAAAAGTTCAAAGCCACCGGGAGTAGTTTAGAAAGAAGAGGAAATGTTAGGAAGAAAGGAGACCAAACTATACAGGTGTGTTTGTTATGTTAATGTTTTTAACAGCATCTGTCCGTCTCTGGTTGTCCTGATGGCTTTTGAAATTATTTTTCAAAAGAGGGTTACAAACTACAAAGCTCTCCTTATTATGCCTTCCCTCTCCGCTTTCATCTCGATAAAAGCAAATAAACTACAAAGGAACAAGGACTGACCAATCCCCCCTCTTGAGGGGCACACTCTCAGAGTTAAAGGGGGGTCCTTGAAATTATAAGGTACAAGAACCACTGATGTAAGTAAAAGCATTGTTCTGGTGTGTGCAGAGTTATATATTATTTATTTGTCCCGTCCTTGTTTGAGTGGTGCAACCACTCCACTATGCGGAGCTACTGAATGTGTGTCCCTCGCTGGCTGGCTGGGTGCGTCCGAGCACGAAAATAGCGCTTGGTTGGTTTTCACAACCAAGTGTCACTGTTGCGCAGTCTAACACACACGTGTGCGTGTGTGCGTGCGTGCGTGCGTGCGTGCGTGCGTGCGTGCGTGCGTGTGTGTGTGTGGTCCATCTCTGTACTTTTTTACATCTTTCTACCATATTTCCTCTAAAGTGCCCCTTTAAAAGTTCAAACTAATCATGAAAAGCAGAGACAGATAGGTGTTTATGTCTGTACTTTTTGTCATCTTTCTACAATATTCCCTCTTTCTAAAGTGCCCTCTTTCTATAGTTCAAAATCATCATCATGAAAACCGGAGACAGATATAATTATTATCTATATTATATTATATATTTATATTTGCTCTTTTTAAATTGCCCCTTGATGGCTTTGAACTTTTCACTGGTACAGACTGGCAGTGCTGCACTCGCCCACGGTCCAAACCGGGGGGGGGGGGGGGGGGGGGGGTTGCTATTTGGCCCTCAAGTATAGTATAATCCAGGGGTTCTCAACCTTTTTGGCTGGAGACCCCCGGAAATGCTTTGGCCATGTCTCCTGACCCCCGCCCCGCCCCCCATCCCCACCGCCAATACAAACTGACTGCAAAAATAACCTTATAATAGAGAAAATATATCATAATTGAATACTGAAACCAGATATAATCATTAAGGAAAGTTTATGCATGTACTATGTAAACTCTTCATTTCCATATTCCAGCCATTCAGTTAAAAAAAATAAAAATTGGGGACCCCCCAAAATAATTTGGCGACCCCCCGAGGGGTCGCGACCCACGGGTTGAGAACCCCTGGTATAATCCATACATACATACTGTGTGTTTCAGGAAGAGGTACAGGAGAGAGGAGTACAGACTGAAACTACATCCATCTCAGAGACCGGTAAATGTTACTGTGATCTAGTCTGTTACTGTGTTCTAGTCTGTCTGTTCCACGGTATCTGTTTGAATGCAATTCATATGCAGCATTTAACTATTGTCAATATATTATTTGATATTAATATCTTCATGTATGGACTATGGACTGACTGCCACAATATCATCCATATGTTGTCGTTGTCGGGTGGAAACCTTGTATGTCCAAAACCGTTTACAGTTCCGTCACTAAAAGGAACCTGTGTTCCAATGGATCCAATTAAGTTCATATTTAATCACAAGCTTTGTTAATAATTGTGAGCATGTGACAATCTTTACAACAAAGTAGGGCATGAATTTATACTATATGAAATGTGAAGATGTTAAATGGTGAATGGACTGCATTTATATAGCACCTTTCTAGTCTTTGTGTGCCTGCAAAGAGTTTTACCAGCTCACTGGCGTTGTGGTTAGAGTGTCCGCCCTGAGACTGGGAGGCCGGCCGGGTCAAGTCAAGACAAATGGGACCCAGTGCCTCCCTGCTTGGCACTCAGCATCAAGGGTTGGATTGGCGTAAGTCCCTGCGACATACTAGTGTCATGTCCAGGGGGTGTACTTACTACTTGTACATCAAGCTGCCTCACTCACGCTACAGAAACAGGAGATAGGATCCTTCCCTATGGCTTACTTAAAGCGCTTTACAATGTACTTAACTTTCAACCCTTCACACACTGACCATACACACACCGATAGCGGAGGAAACCATGTAAAGGCAACAAAGTGTCTTGCTCAGCAGCACTTCGATGCTTAGCCATGAGGAGCCGGAGATCAAACCGGGAACCTTCGGATTGAAGACACCGCTTCACATACATACAAGGTTTCTTCCCCGACACCAACGATATATTTAATTGTCATTTGTCATGACTTGCTGTACCTGACTAATACCATGCCTTATGCTAACTGTTCAAACATCTCATCTGTACAACATGATGTGCACAGCCTAGCGACTATGAGAACATACCTGGGTACAGGATGGGAACCAGACCCAAGAAGCAGCTGAGGAACTGTCCCATTTATACCAACATACACACCTCCCAGCACCAGCCACACACCTCCCAGCACCAGCCACACACCTCCCAGCACCAGCCACACACCTCCCAGCACCAGCCAAAGTCCTACAGATAGCACCGAGCTAAGTAGGGCTGCAACCGCTTTAAACTATCTTTCTCTGCTTTCTGTTCCCAGACTGCATTTTTGTTGAAAAGCTATATTCAACTGCCAATAACTAAAGAACGGAACTCTTCTTTAGAGACTCTTCTTTTGCAGATATTTGGTGTTTACATAGGCATAGAACAAAATATTCTGTGGGTCTTGAAAGATTAATAAAAAAGCTCCAAAACACTGGCAAGGGCTGCAGGCTGTCCTCCAGGTATGTAATAAGTTAATATATTCGGCAAAAATAGACAATTTTGTATCTTCTTAATTTTTTACTAGTAGCTTTATTTTTTACTGTACAGTATATTAGCTATTTATAATAAATTCATTAAAAAAATAATTTATAATAATTAATGTTATATTATCAATAAGATGTTAGTGTGTTGCCAATTCTTTTGGGGACCACTTGCAATATCCTCAGAGCCCGAGAACCACTGGGCTAGTTCTTAGAAACATGGCGGGAGGGTTTTGTTTGGCTCAAGCCATGTTCCGACTAATGTAACATCATGTACTGCATGATTACTGCAAAATTGAGTCATCCTTGTTTGGCTAAAACAATGCAACGCTAAATTATCTTCCCAATAACCCTCATTCAGAGCTGCAACATCCTTTGTTATAATCATTCTTTTCCATTTTCACATCTCCTATGTTTGGTTTTCCATTCACAGGTTGACAATGCCGCCTAATCATTTTGACAAAGAACAAAGCAATCACTCCCCATTGCACCTTCACTTGAGATGTTTGCATTCCCCCAAGGTTTTATCTGTCCAGGATATAGCTGTATTGTCGTTACAAACTGGAAGCTAATTTACACTTTATAGCGAGAAAGGTGTCCCTGGCTTTAATATGAAACCCAATTTAGTTATTATGCCAATGCATTACTCACCACACACATTTCTGTGTGTTGTCACTACTGTTGTGTTGTATCCTACTGACTCACCTGCCAGTGAGGAGCCCCCATGGGAGGATGCCTCTGTCCCACTCCTCCCGCCCAATACTCCCTGCTCAGAGGCGCTGCCCCAGCCCGCAAGAGTAGTGTAATGACAAATACAGATGCTCCACTTGACAAAGCCGGATGCACCGCACTGGATTAGAACCCACAGACTCTACATTGGTGGGCAGCTAACTTTGCACTACCTCCAATGTATTTGCGATCACCAAACACATTGCTCACACACATTCAGCGTTGTAATGTTACGCATCAACATGTTATCCCTCTCTCACACACACACACACACACACACACACACACACACACACACACACACACTAGTGATTTGTGTGTCAAGTCTTTTGGGGTTTTTTTCATGCACTTACTCACATTTTCAAACAATTTCTACCGCAACCATCCGACACGCTTAAGTGCATCGATTTCCACAACCCGACCTGACCTGCAGTCTTTAAAGAAGATGGACAGACAACCAAAAATAATACAATATGAAGCCTTTAGACTTTGACAACAACTGTGTGGGCTATTATAACTTGAGCACGCTCTTCTTATTTGGAAAACGGTCTGTTTATTATGTCGTCCTGTGAAGGAAAGACTGCAGTCTACTGTGTCATCAGTCCATTCTTTTTTTTGTGAAATAAATGCATAGGCCTAAGCTGTATAAATCTATCAACAACAGCTACTATTTTAAACAGCATAGCGTAACACTAGACACTTACACTGTTAGCCACTCAGGTCACACCTCTGACTCTGGAATAACATGCTACACCGTATGTAAACGGCCACACGGGGGCACTATTATGCTGGCTTTGTTTAGTTCTGTGAAAAAAAGACAAAGCCAACATAATGACGGATGTTATTTATATCTCATTACAGTGTTTTGTGTTTTCTGTACAAATCTTGATTGTATGCTTTTAATAATGTTTTGCTTCACAAAAAACATTATATATAAGGTAACACATTTTAGTATTATGCATGTGCTATTCTCCACTGTGTGGAAAAAGTGTAAACAAATTCATCTCTCTCTGTAGAAATGGTGGCAGTGGCACAGGGAATAATGGATGTGCAGGTCTACTCTGCAAGACAACGACACCAATGTGGACAAAGTGGTGATGGACAATTTAGTAGTTTTTTTTGGTTTGTTTCTTTTGCCTTCATGAAGTAGTTTTGACTACAATACAGTATAAGTTGAAACCCCATGATTTGGTTGTGATTCCGTGTGTGACCTCATGTGGTGTGAAATTCTGTGAATATAAAAGTGTTATAGACACTACCTCATTTCTTAATTAACCCATTTTGACCTGAGATCAGATTCTACAAATGTCTTCTAAATCCTGACAGTTTTCTGAAAAAGCTATGTTTCTGTCAGTCGTTCTTCGATTTTTCAAAAATAGCAGACCTACAAGCTTGTAGCGCGGCACTCGGTGCCACGCTATGAGCTTGTAGATCTGCTATTTTTAATAACATAATGCTAACACCAAAAGGGGTTCCCGCCCAAAATGGGTGAACATTGACTAGCGGGACGTTCCCAAACCTTTCAGCTCGTGAGACCCAAAATATACATTTTGGTGTCTCTCTGGGAGCCAAACTTTACAAATACATTTAACTATTTCAAAAGTATAGTGAAAATAGCCCATGTGACGCATTTTGAGATTTATGGAATTTCATTGATTTTAATTGTTTTTCTGTAATTATTTATTTATTTACTTCTGAAAATCTTTTGAAATGTTTTAACACTAGCATGACTGAAGTAAAATGAGACACAAGTAGCATGTGCTTAAAAAGGACCACTTCACCACTTTTCAACCTATCTTCATATAATAGGTCCTCACTAATAATCATGAAAAAATGGCACAATGTTTTTCTACTCGGTCTGTGTCTCATAGGAGGACTGTGGGCATCATCGATGGGGAATACAAGCTAATAAAAACTGCAGGCTTTCTAGTACTGAAAAGTTGCAATGTGAAAATCGAAGCCATCGTTCTCACGATAATGAAAATCTAAACATTTTTGTAAAAAAATCTTGTTTAAAAAATCTGCCTAACGATGATGTCGGGTTTCTGAACTGCTCACAGCCCTCCTATGAGACACAGACTGAGTAGAAAAAAATCATGCCATTTTATCGTGATCATTAGTGAGGACCTATTATATGAAGATAGGTTGAAAAGTGGTGAAGTGGTCCTTTAAATTCATATTTAGAAAATGTTTCAGATTTCTGAGATGATAGAAGGTGATGAATGATGTTCATGGAAGGGGAACCTTCTGAAAGCTTCATGGGCCAAAGATAATAAACTTCAAAATCTCAAAATGACCTCTCAGACATGCTAGTGTTAAAAAGGGGATATTTACGGCTACATGACCGAAAAATGGGTCACGAGTCTCGCGACCGACCCATTATAGTTTTGGAACCAGCGGCGTAAAAGGACACGCCACCACGTTGTCGGGTGGAAACTTCAAGTCCAAAACTGTTACTTTTCAGGATTCAAAAATAGCATATCTATAAGCTCAAAACACATCACAATGCAAAGTGGTTTGAGCTTGTAGATCGTCTAATTGTGCTTATTTTGTGTGACACTGTATATATCTGGGGGTTACGAATGTAACCAAAGTTCTATAACAGCGAGCAAGGCTACTCACTTATGGGAGTTTGCGCCTCCTGGTGTTCACGCCAGGAGGCGCAAACTCCCATAAGTGAGCAGCCTTATGAAGCTGATTATTAGAACTATTGTATAACTGGCCTGTGATGTGAGGAACTTGTGGATACCCCAACTGATAGAACATTCAATTTATTCTCTCATCAAAAACATTACATATGTACATTTAGTGAGTGGAAACTGTAATCCTACACTCCTTGTGTTGAAAGTGCCATTAACATATAGAGTACGACTTTTTAACAGAACACAAAACAAAATGACTGACCATTTTACATGTCGACAACAAAAACACAATCGTATAGTAGGCTAAAAAGATAGAAATCATTAAAATGATCAGAATTGCATACCTACGTTAAGATTCAAACAATGTTTACTGTATATGGCTAGCATAAAGTTTAACACAAAGTGAAGGAAGGAACTGGCAACTTATTAAACATTGTTGTGACTAGAAAAGTGGTTCTCAACGTTTAGTTTTTCTTGATGGGGTCCAACCACGACGAGCCACGTGCAATTTCAGGGCATTTAATGGTCAATCAATCGATTGTAGGGGCTGGATTGATGGAAATAATATAGTGGGATTCCCTTGGTCTATTCCGGGCTGACATTGGTAGGTACCTACAGATGTCTTTCAGGCCAGAGGTACCTCTGGTAGCCACACCTCTGATGGGTGGGGTTTAATAATACACTTTCTTTATGTAAACGTCGTTGTCGGGTGGAAACTTCCAACGTCCAAAACTTACTTTTCAAGGATTCAAATTCAAAAATAGCATATCTACAAGCTCAAAACGCATCACAATGCAAAGAGTTTTGAGCTTGTAGATCGTCTATTTGTGCTTCTTCTGTGTGACACTGTACTATATGGCAAAGTAGGGCATTCATTTACGAGAAACATGAAACGTAAAAGTTTGGAGATAAGAGGTTTCTGCCCGACAACATTATTAAAATCGTAGTTTTTTTGCCGTTCATTTGAGGGCCCACTTGCAGCATCCTCGTGGCCCGCCAGTGGGCCCCGGCCCACAGGTTGAGAACTGCTGAACTAGAACATCGTGTAGTCCTTTCTCTGTCGTGGCCCGCCAGTGGGCCCCGGCCCACAGGTTGAGAACTGCTGAACTAGAACATCGTGTAGTCCTTTCTCTGTCGTGGCCCGCCAGTGGGCCCCGGCCCACAGGTTGAGAACTGCTGAACTAGAACATGGTGTAGTCCTCTCTGTCGTGGCCCGCCAGTGGGCCCCGGCCCACAGGTTGAGAACTGCTGAACTAGGACATGGTGTAGTCCTTTCTCTGTCGTGCGGTACTAACATTTCAGCTGTACTGTAGACTACTGCAACTATTCAACATTTATAAACAACACATCAGCTAGTATGTGTCAAGACATTTTTTTCTTTCTGCAATAGTTTAGATACTTAAACAGATCCTGCTATCCTGTCACAGAAGGGCACTTCTTCTTTTGTTAATCAAATCAATATCATGGTTGTTATTTCACATGCAATGGATTAAATAAACTTGACTAGTAGTTTGTGCACAACTTGGAACATAAAACAGTAGTGGCTGCATGGTCATCATCTCTAGTTCTACTAGAAACAATCTATTTCCAAACGTTTTAACAAAACATTAATTTAACAACAGCAACGAACGACAACATAGAAATACATCAACACAAAGGGAGGGGTTGAGGTCCAGGGTCAATTAGACTAATTTGCTACTTCCAGCTGATTGTCTTTTTAAAGTCCTGTTTAACTTAAAGGACTACATCATCCATGTTCAACGGACTACATCATCCATGTTCAACCTATCTTCATATCATTGGTCCTCACTAATGCTCATAATATGGTACCATTTTTGTCTACTCACTCTTGTCTCAGAGCAAGCCAGTGTTCAGTTCAGAAACCCGCCTGCCAGTGACTACATCGGTCGCCAGGTTTGGTCATTTCTTTTTTTAAATATATTTTTTATCCCACGATTTTGTAACACATTTTTCACCCCTGTGTCAATTATCTAATGTGATCTTGGGCTCTACACACCCTCCGCCAACCTAGTCCCCATATATGGGGGACATGGGGAGAGCAACGGACTTGAACTCATGCTTCCTTCATGCATGAGTGTCCAAGTTGCTCCTTTACACCTGACAGGGGGGAATTTCCCTGGCCGGACGTAGCGCGTGGAAGGAACACGTTATTCCAACCAGTTCCTTTCCCCTCCATCAGGCGCCCCGGCTGGCCAGGGGGAGGCAGTTTAGAGACCAGGATTACTGCATGTTTTTTGTGAGGGTATACCTACCCTAGGTTTGGTCATTTCAACCATATTGATATTTTCTTTTTTTTATTTCAGGAGAAAGCACGCTGTTTCTATTAGCTTTGATTCCCCATTGATGATGTAACTAGTAGGCGGGTTTCTGAACTGTCCACAGCCCTCCTCTGAGACACAGACGGAATAGACAAAAATGGTACCATGTTATGATGAGCATCGGTGAGGACCAATTACATGAAGATAGGTTGAAACTGGATTTTTCAGTGATTTCTATTCTTTGTAAGCATCACAAATTCCTTTGAACCACATTGTGGGGCAGGTGTTATTATGGCACAACAGAAACTGTCAAAGGGAAAGTCCACCTTTACATTATGTGAAAAGACACAGACTTCTACAGAGTATGTGATTATGTTACATTGACTATGAGCGAGTGCCTATACAACTCACACAACTCATCCTCACTTGCTTCAGGATGTCTGGTCAGCTATTGGCAAGTACCCCAGGTGTGGCGTGGCGTTGTCGGCGGGTTCTATTAGAAAAACTGAAAACATTTTGAAGGTAGACGTAAAGTCTATTCCATTTCACAATGATGGACTTGAGGGCCAAAGACGTAGCTTTGGGTAGGGCTTAAAGGGAAACTTCACCCTTTTTACCCAAAAAAATATATGTTAATGACGTTTAGAAGATTTAGAATACGTAGAATACTTTCCTGAGGGTCTTTATGTGTGTAATATGTGGTTTTAGATATTTTAGATTTTAGCAGTGAGCCCAGTGTCTCTGATGTCATGGACACTGGGCTCACTTACTTCCTGGACTACATGTTGTCTCAGTAAGACAGCCCTCCCCCTATCCACAAGGAGGAGCAGTGCACCAAAGCATTATGGGAAGTGTAGTCCAGGAAGGAAGTGAGCCCAGTGTCGATGACATCAGAGACACTGGGCTCACTGCTAAAATCTAAAATATCTAAAACCACATATTACACACATAAAGACCCCCAGGAAAGTGTTCTAAATCTTCTAAACGTCATTAACATATATTTTTTTTTTGCAAAAAGGGTGAAGTGTCCCTTTAAGCTTAAATTATACTCGTCGTACGACCACCTTCGCTTGGAGGAAGGGGGGGAGGTGGCGGGGGGGAGATTTTCAAGTTATTTTCAGCGAGCGTTGCGGTTGTACAACAAAGCATAAATTATGGGTTTATTACACTCTGCAGTCAGTGTCGGAAGGCACTTCATACTGTAGGAGGAAAACGTGACAGAGGGACCATTATCTCACAGCATGGGGGCCACGTCGTGTGTGCACTGCAGTGGCACGTTTCACATGAAGTGAAACGTTTCAGTGTTTTTCCACCATTATTGTTCTGTTTTATTGTGGGCATAAGGAACCCTCAAAGCGTTTACCTTCTAGTTTATACACTCAGGATAGATGGGGGAGGAAATGAGGTCACGTCAGGTATCAGGGTTTTCAATGAGGACACGAGAAGGGTAAGCCGGTGATGCCACAGAACTCATAAACCCAGGTGCAGTGATGCTCTCTCTTGCTCAGTGGAATTATCTCTTGTTGGCTTAGTTCCCCCCTATTATACAGAATGCATGCCCATGCTATTTTCCCCCCATGGTGTTACTGTATAAGGTCACTGGTGGGGTGAAACCTTGTATGTCCAAAACCTTGGACATTAACAAGCTCTTGTTAATACTTTTCATAGATTCAAAATGTATAAAACCCAGACTTCACTTTCGCGTATTTTCTTTTCAAACTAGCTACTATATCTACAGGCTGTCGCATTGTGAGCTTGTAGATCTAGTCTATTTTTGCAGCTTTTTTTAGTGACACTATCGTATGACAAAGTACCGCATTAATTTACCAAAATAAAATAAAAATGGAGATACAAAGTTTCTGCACCGACGATAGATAGGCTACTGAAGCTGCCTCCTTTATGAAAAACCACCAACAAGCTTGAAATACATTTTCAAGGCAATGTTGTTGTTTCATCCTGGCTCAGTCTCCTCCCACTCTGTAGAGCACTGGTTCTCAAACTCTCTCTCATGTCAAGGATCCGCAAATGAATATGTATTTGGCAGTGGACCCATCTGAAAATATATTTGTGCCGGGGACCCCCAATATAAATTGTGTTGTCAAATTGTGCATTGAATGAATTGCATTGAATTGAATGGGGCTATGGGGTGTTGTGCTAATTCGCTTATTTCCATCGCTCAAAATGATTATTTTTTTGTATATATCCTCTCTTCATAATGTAAATAATATCCCAAGCGGCACACTTTACTACTTATTTCGATGGAAATAAGCGAATTAGCACAACACCCCATAGCCCCATTCAATTCCCATTCAATGCAATTCATTGAGGGCTTATATTAGGGGAAATAGCCAATAGGTTTTTGCACAAAAAAACACCTGGACCTCTTTGGTGGGGATGTAACAACTACAAAGAAAGGTAAGAAAGCCTTCTAGCATGGAATTCTCCTTTAAAGTGGTTATGCTATATGACATGATGTTGCTGGGTAACCCCTAGAAGGCCCTCAAGGCCCCCTGGGGGTCCCCGGACCCCACAGTTTGAGAATCGCTGCTGTAGAGAACATCAGGTCTCTACAAAACAAGACAGCTCACCTCTCTCTCTCCTTCAGATATGTGAGGCTGCAGGGCTGGCTAAGAAAGAGCAAGGCGGCCATTCAATTGCTTTGCTAATGTAACGTTAGATCAGTGACAGGTTGGAAGTAGAGGCGGTGAGGCTTGGATCCTCTGCCTGTAACCTTGGAGTTAATCTGAATGACATTTAGGGTTTTTTTTTTCCTGCTGCACTCAAAAGGGATCAAATAAGGCCTATCGTCGCTGTCGGATGGAAACCTAGTAAGTCCAAAACCATCATTTTATGTGTTTTAAAAACAAAATGGTGAAAATATCAGATCTAGAGCGTCTGTTTTCACTGCAGTTGTGCAACACTTGTGTGATGAAATACGGCATTGATTTACGAAAAAGATAAGATAATTTGAAACATGGAGGAGATACAAGGTTTCTGCCTTACAGCAACACTATTGTTTATCTCTAAGGGCCGATTCATGCTCCTATTTCACCGCTGTTTCGGCGCTGTAGTGCCGAAATGATTTCGGCTCGTCAGAAATTTTCAGTAGCACCGAAGAGCCGACTTTAGGACGGTACCCCCCCCCCCCCCCCCCCCCCCCCGAACCTCAAATGACGTCACATTGTAGGCTCTACAGAGCCGATCCGACTTTTATTCGGCTCTACAATAGGTGTATGAATCGGCCCTAAGGTATAGATTGAATAATCTTTTTGGCATTCTTAAATGTATTAACCTTGAACCCCCCCCCCCCCCCCCCCCAGCATCCATACCTTAGAGGGGAACATTAGCCAAAAATACCAGATCTAGATTTCTGGCCATTTCATGGTGAAGAGATTTGGTGGAGAGCGGGGGGGAAAAAAAGGAGTCGCAAGTTAACTCAGGTCCGTTTTGCTAAGTATCGAGGGTTTAAATGGTTAAACGTGACTTCACATTAGGAGTGAGTTCAGGGCGACAGCATCAACCTTCACAACGTAAGACTCTAAATATGTTTTGCTTCGTATCTTCCTAACCTTTAACCTTTTGGATGGTGTAAGTGCAGTGATTGAAAGAAACGGCTATGTTGACTTTGACAGCATGATAACCACAATAAAATGTTCTTTTGAAAGGAAAAGCTATAATAAGAGAAGGATTTTTGGTGCAATTATATTTAGGCTACTGCTGTTGTCTGACAACAGATACAAAATAAAATAATAAAAAGTAATATCCTTTCAGGAGTTTTACATGTACCACTCGCCCTACAGTTTTACACTACCGTACTAAGTACTGACATAAAATGGTATATTACACATGTCACTATACATCTTGTCTATGTTCTCTCTAAAGTGATGGAGTTAAGTGTCCAAGTGTTTTGTTTTGGTTGGGAGGAGGGGGGGAGGGGGTATTGTCATTGGTGAGGTCCTGGGCTGCAACTGGATTCATAGCCACTAGAGGGAGATAGCGCTTCTTCCTGGTGTTGGGACTGTTCTTCGCCTCTCTCATCTGACAGGAAGCTGGAGAAGGTCTGTGCTCGTGGGATGAGGGTCATTGTAAGGCTGCTTCCTGGAACAGACAAGCGAGGAATTCAACGGATCAATTCAATGTTAACCCATTTTGACCCGAGATCAGATTATAAAAATGTCTTCTACATCCTGACAGTTTTCTGAAAAAGCTATGTTTCTATGTCAGTGGTTCTTCGATTTTTCAAAAATAGCAGACCTACAAGCTCGTAGCGCGCCACTCGGTGGCGCGCTATGAGCTTGTAGATCTGCTATTTTCAATAGCTAAAGCATAACATAATGCTAACACCAAAAGGGGTTCCCGCCTAAAATGGGTTAAAGATAAAGGTGGGTCAGTGGTGGAAAGTAACTACGTATATTTGCTCAAGTACTGTCCCCATTTAAGAACAATTTAGTGGTACCTTTTCAATACTTCTACTCTACAACATTTCACTTTTTACTCCACTAGTACATTTATTTAAAAACTTGACTTTACTAGTTACCTAATCTTACAGAGAGCTTAGATTGCAAAACATTTATTTGTATGTAATGGCTGTGACATTGCATACATTTCATGTATTCCAAATACACAGCCATAGATCGCTCCTATACCCGCCTGGGTAGCAGCCTGATATTCACGGCATAAAAAACTATTCAGCGATGCGTGCGTACTACTCATCCAATTAGAGATATATACTAGAGATATTTTACTAAACACATTATCTGCCAGAACTTATTAAATTAATATGAAAATTAGAGAACAATATTTGACTCCAAGCACCGCAGCGCTGAATCGCTGTATGCCGCAAAGATAGGAGCGATATATGGCTGTGTATTTGGATTACATACAAATGTATGTAATGTCACAGCCATTCTAAAGGTGGCCTTACACTAGCCGATTTTTTTCAATATGAAATCTGATAGCACCACACACTACAGGATAATCTGAGCGGGGCAGAGCAAATATCAAACATTCTTGATGTTGATCGGGCCGATCCCGATCACGCTTTGAGCGGCCCCGAGCAGATCGATTGAGTCGGGCACCCCCCGAGCGTCAAAAAATGCCCGATTATCGGCTAGTGTAAGGCCACCTTAAGGCTAGGTGAAGTAGAGCATTCATTTACGGACAAAACAACATGCAGGAGGGATAAGCGCATGATGTTCATAATGCTCATTTTTTAAACTAAAAAGAATAACTTTTTACTTAAGATTTGTTTAAATGACACAAAAACAATAATACAAGTGATATTTTTACCTCGGCCTATGACTGTAATTTAACTATTGCTTAAAGGAGAATTCCATGCTAGAAGGCTGTCTTTACCTTTATTTGTAGTCATTACGTCCAGACCAAAGAGGTCCAGGTGTTATTTTGTGCATTATTGGCTATTTCCTCTAATATAAGCCCTCAATGGGGGTTGGGTTTTTGTGCTAATTCGCTCAATTATTTGTATTGATTTTTGAGCGATGGAAATAAGCAAATTAGCACAACACCCCAATGCCCCATTCAATTCAATGCAATTAAATTCATTGAGGACTTATGGTAGGGGAACTGGCCAATAATGCGCTTTTGCACAAAATAACACCTGGTGGGGACGTAACAACTACAAATAAAAGGTAAGAAAGCCTTCTAGCATGGAATTCTCCTTTAAACAGTGCATGCTTTAGTTCTTTACGTATTTTTTTTTAAATGGAAGTTATTGGTAAACCATGTCAGACAGATAGTCAATAGAGACAGGTGACAGGTGACAGTAAGCTGCTGCATGCCCGTGATGTGGTGACACAAAACAACCTTGCCTTGATTGAATCCAGAAGTGTAATTTAACCCATTTTATGCGGGAACTCCTTTTGGTGTTTTAAACATTATGTTATAATTTAGCTATTGAAAAATAGCAGATCTACAAGCTCATAGCGTGCCACCGAGTGGCGCGCTACGAGCTTGTAGGTCTGCTATTTTTTTTAAATCGAAGAACGACTGACATGAAACATAGCTTTTTCAGAAAACTGTCAGGATGTAGAAGACATTTTTTTTAATCTGATCTCAGGTCAAAATGCGTTAAGAAAGGGTGGGTGGCAACAAGAATAAAGACAGGCTAATGAATTAATGGTTGCAGACAACTGTCCGTCTATAAATAACAATAAAAAGCATATTAAAATAATAATAAAACATGTTTTCATTATCAGTGAGGAACACATGGAACAGTAATGGCTATAGGTCATAGCAGTGGACGTGGTTTTCTGGTTCCACTGCAAAATCGGCCATTTTTCCCTTAGAGGATTTACAAAAATATTTATTTCAAATTATTTTAAGACTTAGAATCAAGCCATGCAGTATCCTGGTGAATCATGAGCATAAAACCTTTGATTCTGTGGAACAAATATAAATAGAAACAGGGTATTTATTAAAGTAGTATCATATAATTAAATATTGAATAATTGTTTTTTCACAGAATCAAAGGCTTTGTGGTCATGAATCACCAGGATGACTGATTCTAGGCTTAAAATAATTGATATAAATATTTCTGTAAATCTCTATGGGTAAAACTGTGGAAGCAGAAAATCACGGCCACTGCTATGCCCTATAGAATGAACACAAATACTCAGACACTAATCTCTCAAGAACAGATCGAGCGCTGCAAGAGAGCGCTGTTTTTCCCGGCTGGGTTCCCAGATTGCTAGACACGGGGACACACAGTGAAAGAACATCAGCTCATCTAATATAAAGTAGGCTACATAAGTGAAATCAACAAAAAGAAAACTTGGACTTGCACATAGTAGTAGAACAAAGTGTGTTTTGAAGAAAAAACTAAATGGTGTAAGACACAAATGGCATGTTGCGTCATGATCCAAGGAATCCGGGATTGTCTGCCTTTTATAGCACCACCAGGAAGCCCACTTATGTGAAACACATTTTTTAATAGTAGATTTTATCCAAATGTCACGCATATCGGTACATAATTATGATCTTTATAGTCATGTGGTCAAGACGGATCTGTCAGATCTTTGCCAGGTGCTTGAACACATTGTCTATACGTGTAGCACAACAAACGATCCTGACCTGGTGGAGAACTTTTTCTAGTTCGATATGTATACATTAGGGCATTCACTTCTAGTCATTTTTACTAGTTGACTAGTTGCCTAGTTGACTAGTTGCCTAGTTTACTAGTCGACTAGTTGTTTAACTACCTATTATTGGAAATAAATATTTGTACATTTAAAAACTGTGTACATTGGTGACTATAACTATAATCTACCTGATATTGAGGCCTACACAATCGGGGAAAAAAAAAAAAAAAAAAAACTTGTTATTTTCTTATCAACTAGTACCAACAAGGTCGACTAGTGGATTTACTAGTAAACTAGTCGACTAGTTGCATAATGCCCTAGTATACATGTGTTTGTTTGTTGTTACTTAAAGCAAGTGTTGCTAGTAACGCGTTACGTTAACGCAACTACTTACTGCGGTAACTGACTGTTAAGGTAACTAGTTACCGTTTCCCATTCAGTAACACCGTTATAGTTACTGTGGTGCGTTACCAGCTTTATGTTATGTGATGTGATCCAAGTGAAATGTTTCCCCATGCAGCACCCCCCCTCACCCTACGTCTATCTGTCATCTCACCCTCACCCTACGTCTATCTGTCATCTATCTGCTCTGACAGCTATGTGCTCTCTGTCTGCAGCAGCTCTATCTGCTCTGACAGCTCTGTGCTCTCCACTCTCATACTAGCAGCTCTATCTGCTCTGACAGCTCTGTGCTCTCCACTCTCATACTAGCAGCTCTATCTGCTCTGACAGCTCTGTGCTCTCCACTCTCATACTAGCAGCTCTATCTGCTCTGACAGCTCTGTGCTCTCCACTCTCATACTAGCAGCTCTATCTGCTCTGACAGCTCTGTGCTCTCCACTCTGCTCTGTCTGCAGCAGCTCTATCTGCTGACAGCTCTGTGCTCTCCACTCTGCCCTGACAGCTCTGTGCTCTCCACTCTGCTCTGACAGCTCTCTGCTCTCCACTCTGCCCCAAGGGGGCAGGCAGGCTTTCCAACGTTGAAGCTCTCCTCCCTAGTGGTAGGAGGAGGGACTACAGGCGGACCCGTGGATTCATGACCGGGAAACCCCGTGCAGCTGGGCTTTAACATTGAGCGCTCGGTTGCACTTCCGCATTTGACCACCAAAATTTGGTGGTCAAATGCGGAAGTAGACGTTCTCAGACGGTACTTCCGGCAGTCTTCCGGGTGCTTCAAAACGCCACTGACATGAATAGCTGGGGGGGCGGAGCTTCGCGCCAGTTCAGTCTCTATTATATATATACTCTATGCTCTGCCCTGACAGCTCTGTGCTCTCCACTCTGCTCTGACAGCTCTGTGCTCTCCACTCTGCTCTGACAGCTCTGTGCTCTCCACTCTGCTCTGACAGCTCTGTGCTCTCCACTCTGCTCTGACAGCTCTGTGCTCCTCTATCTGCTCTGACAGCTCTGTGCTCTCCACTCTCACACTAGCCTCGGAGACCACATGGATTTTCACTCTCACACTAACTTGAGGAAAAGCACCTCACAGAAGAGGTGATGATTGGTCAACATAGGGCAAGATCTCAGGATAAGCCAATCAGAGACAGAGTTGGGTGGGTCTTGCGTTATGGGGTAAACAGCCACACACAACAAACCCTTGCTGAACGCACACTCAGAAAAGGCCGGTAGCGCGCCACCACCACCACACGGTACAATGGCAAATCAGATGACAGCGACAGCGGGATCGCTTTTCAGCTTGGAAATACAAACATAAACATAACATAGATATTGAGGTAAAATGCAAATTGTGTGGAGGACAGAAAGTATTATCCACAGCAATAAAGAGCAATGCCAATCTATTAAAGCACCTTAACAATTAAAGTCCATGGTGCTACACAAGTATAGTGGCCAAAAGACCCTACCTCTACCACCACCCCCACCAGTGACTCAGATGGACCAACACAACAGACAAAAACAGATTTTAAATCGCCACAGCATGTCACCCAGAGTCAACACGACATATTGATTGCCAGGTTTGTTGTTGAGGAGTTGCTTCCTATCTCAATGGTGCAATCTACTGCTTTCAGAGAACTGCTTTGATTGATTGATTGATTTTTTTATTTCACAGTATGAAATGTAGAATGGGTACATTTCAAATGAAAGTCCGCAAAATACCAGTGGGCATGCAGGGCCAATGTGCAGAAATACTTTTTCAGTAAATTTTCAAAAAATGGAATATATGTTTTATTGTTCCACTACATTTCATAATGTAAGCTATAATGATTATCATTATTTCTTAAAGTAAAGTTCACAAGTTCACAACTTGTGAACTCAATACCGCCACCATCTGGCGGAGTCAGGTTAACTCATATGAGCCATATGAGGCTACTAGAAATGTGATTTAGAGGTGTAGTTGCATGTTCATACTGTAGTGCAGTAAAATAATTAACACTTTAATTGCCCAGAACTATTTAATCCATTACATTCATGCGCCCAGTCGATTTATAAACACGGACGCCTTTTCCGGACGGACCGGCCGGAAGTTCATGATGTTGTGTAGCAGCTAACAATAGCCACACCACTCTAGAGTCGATCGACAACAACGGGAGACAAGAATAAATCTATCGAGACTAGCGACTGGACCGCGGAGCGCCGTCTAACACAGGATATTTTTTCAGAAAAAGACGGGATGATTTAGATCGCGATTTATGAACGTTTTAAGATTTTCGTTTTCATCAGAGGGAGTTTTTCGATGACGTCGCACTCTTGCGCGTCACCGAGGAGAGCCCAGGAGGCGCGCCTGTGCTATACAGCCAGGCGATCCGTTCTCATATCAATAAACTTCGTCTTTTGGACAATACTTCGTCCTGGGCGACGGGCGTTACTAATAGAAAGGACAAAGAACTTCGTCCTGGGCGTTCGGAGTGTTAATGTACAGATTATTTATTTTTTATATTATACCGTTTATACTGATGCTAGGTTCTTGGCTTACCTACAGTATCATCCTAGATCGCTGAGGCACGACTACACTGTCTTTATGTAATTGATGACCTAGAGCAGTGCCCGGCTGTAGAGCACAGAGTCGGTAACGATGGAAGTTGGAGATACATGCCCCGCCCGGCTATGCAATACCCGTTGTACCCGTGCCACCCATCTCTGTGTCCCTTTTATGCCCATATATGGACATTTCTGTATATGTCTCTCTGTGTCCCTTTATTCCTATATTCAGTTCTGTGTCAGGCATGCCCAAATATGGAGTGTTGTGTTGTCAGAACAGGCCAGCTCCATATATGGACCCTGGGCAGGGGTCCTGTCCAGAGCCTGGGCAGAGGCCTTTTGTGGCGGTTCTGGACAACCGTGGGTCCGACCGACTCGACACCGGGCACTGCACTCCATGTGGGGAGGTGGAGCGTGTGTGTCAAATTTGAAGTCGTGGGGCTAACGGTTCTCAAGTTACGTGCATTACAACCATACACACGTACGCATTTATTGCGAACGCAGTGAGCACTAACTATGAGACCTAGCAGAACATGTCTGTCTGTCTGTCTGTCTGTCTGTCTGTCTGTCTGTCTGTCTGTCTGTCTGTGTGTGTGTGTCACGCTGTAACACCGCCCGCCCGCCACCAGAGGGCGCAGCTGTATCACACACAAAAAACACACACACACACACACACATACACACTAAAAGAATTACTTAACATTTTTCTAATTGTTGTTATTGCAATTTACGAGCTGCGTTCGCTTCCCGCGTTCGCGCGTCTTACTTGTAGATAGATACTAGATAGACTAAAGTGGTGCCCGTTGGGCACTGGCCTACTTGGAACGATGCAAGTTGGAAATGCACACCCCACCCAGTTATTATGTATGTGTCCCTTTTATGCCCATATGGAGTTCTTGTAACGATGGAAGTTGGAGAATCCATGCCCCACCTGGCGCAGTACACTGAATGTTATGCATGGATTTATTTGAGGTTAAATGCAAACACTAGGGGGTGATAACCGCCATCCCCATGGGAACAGAAATGACACGGCGAATCAGCTTGATTGAATCACGTTGGCCTTACCCACTCGGATTATCTGCTTAACATAACCTCAGAGACTCTTTCTCTGTATATCTCTCTCTCTCGCTCTCCCAGTCTGCTTGTCTATCTCCGTAATCCAAATTAACCCATTTTGGGCGGGAACGCCTTTTGGTGTTAGCATTATGTTATACTTTAGCTATTGAAAAATAGCAGATCTACAAGCTCATAGCGCGCCACCGAGTGGCGCGCTACGAGCTTGTAGGTCTGCTATTTTTGAAAAATCGAAGAACCAGAAGAAGTCAGGATGTAGAAGACATTTTTAGAATCTGATCTCAGGTCCAAAATGGGTTAATCATCCCATTTGTTCTTCAGCTCATAGTAGATAACCGAGGGGAGAAGCAGTAATGGATACTTGCGGTGTGGGACGGAGGAGGAGGAGTGGCTGTGTGACCATCAATAATACATTAGATGGCTGTTTGTAGATGTGTGCAGCGCGAGGTAAGCCGAGGATAGGAGGGCCGGCGGGGCTGCTGATCTTGCACTCGACAAGGAGGACCTGGCCTGTGATCAATATTTCAGAAGGTGCAAAAACCCTCGCACAACACTGTAATCAACCCTCAGCCTGGACCCGCTCTGGGCCACTAGCCCCTCCCCTAACGACACTGTAATCAACCCTAAGCCTGGAGTCCTGGACCTGCTCTGGGCCCTTAGCCCCGCCCCCTCCCCACCATTCCAACACTGTAATCAACCCTAAGCCTGGACCCGCTCTGGGCCCTTAGCCCCTCCCCTAACAACACTGTAATCAACCCTAAGCCTGGACCCGCTCTGGGCCAATAGGACCCGCTCTGGGCCCTTAGCCCCTCCCCAACCATTCCAACTAGCCAAGAAATGTAGTTGCATGTCAGCGACTTTTTTAATTATTGTAACTTTTGAATCCATTCAGCTAAGGATTGCTAGCTAATTGAAATTTGATTAACAAATTAAAATTGAGATTGTTTCTTCCCATGGACGCTTTCATTTCAAACGGAGGACAACTTCAAATTGACAAAGCGATCACTCCCTTCCTCTGTCCTTGATGCTCTAAGTTGCTGATCAGCACAGACACACAGATTTCAGGGTTGGCAATCATGCAGCGTACAGTGTAGCCTGAGAGTACCAATACAATTATGTCTACGCTGTCCCGTGTGTGTGTGTGTGTGTGTGTGTGTGTGTGTGTGTGTGTGTGTGTGTGTGTGTGTGTGTGTGTGTGTGTGTGTGTGTGTGTGTGTGTGTGTGTGTGTGTGTGTGTGTGTGTGTGTGTGTGTACAGGGTCAGGTGTGTGCACAGGGTCAGGTTTCTGAAGAAAAAGTAACGGGACACATCTGGCCTAACTACTTAGCGCTCTACAGTGAAGTTGGACCTTTCTAAGTTGGTACTAGCTGACTGACTTGTCTGATGCACGCACGCACGCACGCACGCACGCACGCACGCACGCACGCACGCACGCACGCACGCACGCACGCACGCACGCACACTCTCACTCGGTGTCGTGTGGTGTGGAGCCAGCAATCATGATGCCATCAAAGTGCCCTGTGGGGTAAAGACTGTGTGTCACACTGCCAACTCTCCCCACTACAGGAAACATAAAGCACAAGCCGGTGGTGCCTGGTGACCGCTGTCATCCTGTGTGTGTACAACGTCTGTGTGGGACAGACAGACGGACAGCGAGGTGTGTGTACAGCATATATTGTAGGGAAACCATGACAACACGTGATCACGTGTGTCTTTGTTGTACACCGCTCCCTGAAGTATACAACGTTGTCTCCGGTTTGGGGAATATTTTCAATTCTTTTGGGACATCTTTTGATTTTCCGCCTATAATGACATGCCCAAAATAGAGACGGGTAGGTTACTTGAAAGTGGTTTGAAATTAACAACTGCTGTCCCCTTGCTTCACAAATAAACCAAACAAAACAACTAAGTCAAGTGTGTGTGTGTGTGTGTGTGTGTGTGTGTGTGTGTGTGTGTGTGTGTGTGTGTGTGTGTGTGTGTGTGTGTGTGTGTGTGTGTGTGTGTGTGTGTGTGTGTGTGCGTGCGTGCGTGCGTGCGTGCGTGCGTGCGTGCGTGCGTGCGTGCGTGCGTGCGTGCGTGCGTGCGTGCGTGCGTGCGTGCGTGCGTGCGTGCGTGCGTGCGTGCGTGCGTGCGTGCGTGCGTGCGTGCGTGCGTGCGTGCGTGCGTGCGTGCGTGCGTGCGTGCGTGCGTGCGTGCGTGCGTGCGTGCGTGCGTGCGTGCGTGCGTGCGTGCGTGCGTGCGTGCGTGCGTGCGTGCGTGCGTGCGTGCGTGCGTGCGTGCGTGCGCGCGCGTATACCGTATATCAAAAAGAGAAAAACCTTCCAAGGAAGGGACTGCACACTCCAGGGAACAGAGACGGACAACTTACTGCATCAACTTATTTATTAGCACAATAAATAAGTGCTAATAAATAAGTTGATGCAGTAAGTTGTCCGTCTCTGTTCCCTGGAGTGTGCAGTCCCTTCCTTGGAAGGTTTTTCTCTTTTTGATGTCTATGTCTGCTAACTAGACTTGCACCTCGCACGGGTCTTTTTGGATGTGCAGGAGTCCCTTTTTTGTCTCATATATATATATATATATATAAATCTGTAGCAACATTAGGTTTTTTGTAGTTTTTTTTTAACTCTGAGCGTTTCAAGGATTTCTATATAGTAGGTAGACTTCTCTATGGCATAATCCCGTTTTTGAATGATTTATTGAAAATTCTCTGTTGTGAATGTGTGACAACGAAAGACCTTCAGAGAAAGCTTGACTTGTCTGCTTCCTTCATATAACTCATGGACAAAAGAAATCTACAAGCTCACAACGCGTCGCGCATGTGACCTGTTTGAGCTTGTAGAGCTGGCTGCTAGTATCACGATAAAATAATAGGCGACGTTAGAATGACACCAATGAGTGCTCGCGGGTATAATATCCAGCACCATCGCGTCGCCACATTCCACTGGCTGTTGGCTAGTTGCTAGCAAACACTGCAGAAATGGTACTGGCTATTGGCCGGGGGGGGGGGGACGACGTAGGCTATCTGACATCATCGTCATCATCACACGGTGACACACTAAACAATGTAAAAGCATGATTGTATACAATACAATGAATGCGATTATCATGCAAGCTCATATAACTCATGGACAAAAGAAATCTACAAGCTCACAACGCGTCGCGCATGTGACCTGTTTGAGCTTGTGGATCATCATGTTTGTTCTCCGTCTTTGTAGACAGTAAAAGGTGCTGGCTAATGGCTGGAGGGGGGGTTAGTGTCGGTCGGTGCAGTACAAATGTATCGTAGCAGGCATGCAGCCATGCACGCATGGCAGTACAATTATTTTATATTGTAGCGTGCCATATAGGCGATCTGATCTGAAGAGTAATGTTCGCTCCTTTTATTTACCGTCTACAAATACGGAGAACAAACATGCATCGTTTACTGAAGCAACGCGTGGTTATGTGCGACGCGTTGTGAGCTTGTAGATTTCTTTTGTCCATGATTTCTGATCACTATAGAAGGGCATTTTCTACAATAAGATTACCTCAAAACATTCCGGGTTGATCGTCTTCTTTCAATGGTTTCCCGGTATAGCTCATCGGACGACGATGAGGAGACAATGAGTGGTAGTGGCCGGTCCCCGCTCCGGTTCTAAGCCCAGCCACCGGTCCCAGCGACCGGGCTGGTGGGGACTGGAGAAGGCGACTGGGACGCGTATGGATCAATACTACTACCACAAAACTCGCTCAAATAAATATTACTGCTTTCAACTTTTTCTGATAGAAAATCGCTCGGGCGAGACGTCAAACGGGCTGAACACTGAAAACTATGAAAACTCCCTCCGCCCCCACTGTTTACTGGGGTGTGGGATCAGCTTCCAATGGCAAAGCGTACACGTGTGTCACGTGACACGGGTTTTCTGGGAAATGTAGTTGATATTTATGCTCAATACTCTATACAGAGGTGCGGACCGAATTAATCAATTGGTATTAATAAAAAAAGAGAACTACGGAAAATCACGTACAAGTCAGACAGAACTAATGCATAACTCCACGTGTTTTCCAGTAGTAATCTGTCTAAGGGTTAAGAACACTCTTAGAATGGTAGTTCTTAAAAATAGCAGATATACAAGCTTGCAGCTCGTATATAATGTTGTGCATCTACATCGGGGGGGAAAAAATCACGGCTCTCCATCTTTAAGGCCTGAGGCCCATTTTTTCAATTGAGCCTTTTGACTCAAAGGCTTTCAGCTTTCAGGAAGAAACCACAAATACACACAGGGAAGACATATGAATATTATAACTATTAGAGTTATGTTAACGCCATAGACACATACCAGTAAGACGCCCTGAGCGGGAAGCGTCGGACTGAAGGCGAGGTCGCGCTGAAGGCGAGGTCGCACTGAAGGCGAGGTCGAGCTGAAACTATGCGTCTGGGAATGCTCATATTATATGGTCCTTTTTTTTGTTGTTTAATTGATGTTTTCGTGCTGTGTAGGGCAAACATTTGTACTAATTAGTAAGGCCAGACGGGGCCTCGGGCCAGCCCAGTTAATAGAATCCCCGTCCACTTGCATTGGACTCAATTTCCCAGAAGCCCTAGCAGCCCAGCATAAGTATCGATTTCCGGTTTCGTCATCATAACATGAAGCTCTCTCCCCCTGCTCCGCGGAACGACTGACTTTCTTTTTTATTATTAGAATTCGGCGATTTAGACACATAAAACAAATAAGCAGGGCATATCGTTTGATCAATCAATTTAAGGCCCTGAAACTGTTAATTTTCGGGCCTGTTGAGAACTCGAGAGTTTTCGCCGGCTGCCAGGCGCGGCTGCACTAATAACTTTGGGGCGGACCCGTCTAGAGTGTGAATGGACAGGTATCAGTCAAAAGGGAGACATCAAAGAGGAAGGACGGGTTGGAAGGATCAACATCTGGAATGTCAGAACAGGTCAGCTCCATATATGGAGATCTAAGGGTTTGAGGTTTGAGGTCAGATGTAGAGTTGCTGGCCAGCTCCAGATACATGTACTGCACGCAGATTAGGTGATGATCCAGTCTTCTCCATGTATGGCTATCCAGGGTTTGATGAAGTCAGTGTCGTGATCTTCATATATGGAGACGGCCATATATGGAACGTGTCACGAGGCGTGACGGTCTGATGGCCATATATGGTGGGGTGTGACGGACTGACAACCATATGTGACCAAATTTGACTGAGAGACTGCCATTGGATTTGTTTAAATTTTCGTTTTTTTTCATGTCTTATGAAAGCAGGGAATCATAGCTTCAAATTGACGTATTGGTTGTTCAGTTTGACCCCTCCAGTTTTGGAGATATGGTTTATAGAGTAATGTCTTGCAGAAAACAGCGAGTTGAGAAAACAGGCTTGAAAGGTTCACTTCTGTGAACTACATGTAGCTACATGTTTAAGCATTTATTTCATATGTACATGTCGATTTCAGCTCTGACACTTATTTCAGACATGCTCTAGTATGTGAAGAGTCTGCCTCATTAACTCATTTTGGAAAAAATAAATAAATAAAGTTTTTCTCTGGTGAAAAGCTGGAATTTGCGCGATGGCAGTCTCTCAGTCAAATCTGGTCACATATATGGATACGTGACGAATGGACTGACTGACAGGTTTTGCAGATTTTCATAGTAGGTCGCAGCAGAAAAACAGAAAAAGCAACCAAAAAAATCACAGCACTCCATCTTTAATGAGTTAATAGATTGCTGAAACGATCGGTGCACAACCAGGCATATCCTTCGCACATCTTTGCCAAGACAATCCCTTTTTCTCAAGCTAGGCCAATTTGGTCTGGAAGCAGAGGCTCACGGGAGGAGCCGCAGCAGATCTAATCATCTCTGTGGTCACATAAACAGCAGTGTTTGGATGAGGAGGACCATACTCCTTCATGTATGCCCCCCCCCCTCTCCTCACACACACACTTACTAATATGCACGTTGATGTTCATACTGTATTAACCGATTTTGACCTGAGATCAGATTCTAAAAATGTCTTCTACATCCTGACAGTTTTCTGAAAAAGCTATGTTTCTATGTCAGTTTCTATGTCGATTTAAAAAAAATAGCAGACCTACAAGCTGAGCTTGTAGATCTGCTATTTTTGAGTGGTGCAAACCACTCCAACAACTGGCTTTGTTAGTACCCGTGTGTGTTTGTGCCTGTACGGGTGAGCATGGTTGCTATGGTTAGTATGTGACATACTTATGACACAGATGCTTTCCTGGTTCTAATGTACAGTAACTATAACAATAAATGTGTAGTTGCACCACTCAGTTCACACGGGTGTGATTTTTCAATAGCTAAAGCATAACGTAATGCTAACACCAAAAGGGGTTCCCGCCAAAAACGGGATAATGTACATGCTGTACACACACTACAGGAAAGATGGTGGCAGCATATCTCCTCTCCCTCTTCTCCTCTCCTCTTCTCTCCTCTCCTCTCCTTTCTGCTCTGTTTTGCTCCCCTCTCCCTTTCAGAAGCAGACAGTGATTTGTCAGTGCCTTTTCATTACTAGGGAAGGTCGTGTCATCCTATCTGGCCTGGGGTGGCAGCTGCTGGACTGGAGCAGACTGAGAAAGGGAGGAGGATACACACACATACACACACACACACACGAGCACTTGCTCGCGCAGTCGCGCACGCTCACACACGAGCACGCACACACACACACACACACACACACACACACACACACACACCCCTGTCTGCATCTGCCTCACTGTGTGTGATAACCCAGATGGCCTCCTCGTAACACCTGTAACTGGAGAGCGAAAAGGCTACTAGTACCGCGAGTCCAGGCTTATGTAAGAGTGCTGACAGTTGGCTTTGTATGCAAAACCTAGCAAGCCAAGCCAGAGAATTATATATTACATGCACAGGGACAGGGGTAGAGGAGAGTTCAGTCCAAAGCCACCAAAATAATTGAGTTCACTTTGACTGAAATAATTCATGGCTGTGGTTGTGTGGGTCCTAGCCCATTTTTGGCGGGAACCCCTACTAAACATTATGTTATAATTTAGCTATTGAAAAATAGCAGATCTACAAGCTCATAGCGCGCCACCGAGTGGCGCGCTACGAGCTTGTAGGTCTGCTATTTTTGAAAAATCGTGAAAATGTTTATTTCAGAAAACTGGAGGATTTAGAAGATTTTTTTTTAAATGTTGAGGTCAGGCCTAAATGTGCTAGCTGGAAAAAAAATAGCCTTAATTGTTCTCAATTGTTTCTGGCCTTTATGCATCTTTCATAGGGTTCAGTCTCTACGTAGAGTATTTCTTGTCACCTGTTGCAGATAAGGCAGTGTTATCGACCAAAACACTTATCTTGTCCCCATGCCTTTGATGGTTCGCTCCCTCTGTAAAAACCTTGCATATCACTCCTAGCGGATCAAACAAACGCAGCGCTCCGTGCCATTAGAATTGCTAATGCAAACTTGCACGATAAAATAAGAGAGTGGGATGATGGGAAAAGGGTAAAGTGAGAACTTTGTGTGAAATGACACAAAATTGTTCGGAAATGCGCCTGTTTAAAACAAGACAATGTGCTTTTTCATTCCAATCTTAGAGCTGGTAATTGAAGCGTTTTCGCTTTTTCAACTTCAAAAGTTGAAGTGCACTTATTTTATGGCTCAGCAAACTGGAAAACACAAGTGCCTATTATTCAGTGAACCGTGCATACCTGCATAACATTAGAAAACCAGTGTTAAATGTCAGGGAAGATATTATTTACATTTTTATTGGTGTAATTTACAGAGTACAGTACATGTGGCATCACGCAATATGCCTGGTCAACCAAATGGACCATAATAATAAACAAATGGATGCAAACTAGGGGTGTAACAATATAGTAACTGCATTAAAGAAAATCAAGAATCGAAGTATATCGAAATGTAAACAGCAACATTGACTTTGTATCAGGGATGTCCCAATCATATTTTATTTTGCTCCCGATCCGATTCCAATCATTTGATTTTGAGATCTGCCGATACCAATGGACCTATAGCTAAGACCCGGCCTCTCCCACTTAGACACTCCCACTTGGACACTTTCCAGCCAGGCTCATTCATTCCAATGTAAATATGGATTTTACACATTAAATACTGGTTCATTTTTGGAACCAGAACTTCAAAATGTCTTCCAAATCCGTCAACAAGGCCTGCCATATGCACTGGAAAAATATGTGCGTGGTATTTCTTTTTTTAAACAGTGTTTTATCATATAGGAAAACTATTGGTGGAGAGGTTTGTCTAACCCATGTTATGCTTAGCTGTGATTGTACCATAGCAGTTTGGGGAGGGCCTTAGCTATAGGTCAACGATCTTTATATTGTTATAGAACACTTATGCCATATCACAATAGTATAACTATATCCAGTCTAATATCATGATATGGGTATAATATTGATGCCCTGACCATTCACCAAAAGGCCTAAAGTGATTACAAAGATAATAATAAAAGAATACAATTTATACTACTGTATATATTTACTTTAAACCATTGTTGTACCATTGCTGTCGTGTCTGTGTCAGTGATATATAGCTGCAAGATTATGGCAAAACGTATTATGGGTCCACATATTGAGATCAGTTATTAAAATTGTTATCTTTTTAACAATCACAATTATAATGCAAGATTATTTCTTAGTTTGACTAAAAGCAAAAAAACAAAACAAAGTTTTCCCATTCAGAGTACATGTATAACGCATTTCATTGTTAATGTTAGAAATGTATGTCACTCTAGTCTTGCATAATATTATTATGTCACTGCTTCAGTTGTTGTGGCTTGCTTATATTCAAGGAAAAAAGTACCGTATGTCACTTCTACGTCGTGCTAACTGCTATTGCTAGCTCCAAACTCCGGTGGAATTGAATAGTTTTAAACTCTAAAGGGATTTGAAAGTGTGTGTTGTCCCCATCTACTTCCATGGACTATTTAGTTTGGGCTGGTTTGCTGAGATTCTTTTTTTTTTTAACGAGGCATGTTGCGAGGAGTCTGTGTTCGATGCGCACGCACATTTACATTCTTACAAATTTCAGAGTACTACAGGGTTAAAAGCATGGCAATTTTATTTTATAAAAACAGAATAAGCACCAATCGATATCATGGGAACCAGCTTGGCTAAACTAAAATGTCCAAGTAAAGACTAGGTAAGAAAATTTAAGAGAATGCTTTGTTAAAAAGTTAGGTCTTTAATCCATTCTTAAAAGCATCAGTGGACTAGACTGTGGTGCTCTCAGGTGCAAAGGGAGGGAGTTCCACAGACATGGGGCTGTGACAACCAGGTATGTGACAACCAGGTATAGTCTGGTGACCACCGGAGAGACGGGTGACAGCCGGAATGTAGACGGCACCCGGGTGAGCAGTATGGGTCAGCGCCCCCAGCCTGTGTCCTCCGTGAGGAGGAAGCCCTGAGGCCTTTAGGAGGGCCATTCAAGCAGCAAGCGGAGTCCGCAGGACCACCTTCTCACTCGGGTGGAGTCTGCGGAACCATTGCCCACCACACTCCTGAATGAAGTGTCTGGTGCTGGGACTCTGGTGCAACGCACAGGTCCTGGTGAGAGCAGGAGTGGACCTGGTGAGACGTAGGAGAGGCACGGACAGGAGGCCGGGTTGCCCATGGTGCGGGGATTGGTGTGGTGGTGGACAGGGAGAAGGTGGGTGTTGGAAGAGTGGAGGCTTCGAGTGGCAGGTTTAGGGGCGATGAGTTCTTTAAGGTAGGTGTGGGGGGGGGGGGGCCATAGGGGCGTAGAATAGATGCACTGATGTGTGAAAAGGGAAATGTTGTATTCAGTCCTGAAGGTGACGGGGAGCCAGTGGAGAGAACGGAGGATGGGTGTAATAGGGTTATCTTCGCACTCTCATCAGGATCCTAGCGGCTCTGTTTTGTTTTGAATGTACTTTGAGCCTCTGGAGGCTCTTGCTAGGGATCCCGATGACGATGAGTAGTGCGTTGCAGTAATGGAAGTTGAGTGTCATCAGCGTAGCAGTGAAAGGAAATTCTGCTGCTTGGGAGATTGGGAGATGCTTGGGAGACTAATAAACATGTGGCGAATAAGTTTATGGGGGGGTTTCTGTTCAAACGAAAGTGGCTGTGTCTGCGTATTGAAATAAAGGAGCGAATTCACTGCCAGCTACCCAGTTAAGTGTCGAAAAAGAAATAAACAAATAGCGGCAAACCTCAACAGGACAGGCAACAGTGTTCCTTAATTATTCCCGGGACCCACGGGGTATTTGAACGCAACCCGACCATGACTCAGCAAATTGACTGTGCTGATTGGATATTCATCATGCATGCCGTGTTATACCGAAGGAGCGAGACAGCTAGCTTGCGTGGTCAAAATGCTCCATTTCTAACCCATTTTGACCTGAGATCAGATTCTAAAAAAATGTCTTCTACATCCTGACAGTTTTCTGAAAAAGCTATGTTTCTATGTCAGTCGTTCTTCGATTTTTCAAAAATAGCAGACCTACAAGCTCGTAGCGCGCCACTCGGTGGCGCGCTATGAGCTTGTAGATCTGCTATTTTTCAATAGCTAAAGCATAACACAATGCTAACACCAAAAGGGGTTCCCGCCCAAAATGGGCTAATCACCTCTTTCACTGAATTGAATTCTTTCCCACATATTAGGAGGAGATATTGGTTATCATGAGAGATTATAGTGGTAAAATAAGTTTAAACATTTAACTCTAATTGCCAAGAAAGACGAGGACAACAATTTGCAGTGTAAGCTCAACAAAACAGATTTTTTTTAAAATAGTATTAAATACTTAAAGGGAGCACTATTTTCAACCTATCTTGGTTCTTTGGTCCTCACTAATGCTCAATATGATGACACCATTTCTGTCTACTCACTCTAGCGTCTTAGAGAAGGGCTATGGGCAGAATCCTGCCCATAGCCCCACACACACACACACACACACACAGAATAAAAAATCACACCTGTGTGAACTGAGTGGTGCAGTGACGTCACACACTAACCATAGCAACCATGCTCACCTGTACATGGCCCACGTACAGGTACACGGGTACAGACAAAGCTGGTTGTTGGAGTGTCAGTGACGTCACATACTAACCATAGCAACCATGCTCACCCGTACAGGCACAAACACAGACGGGTACTAACAAAGCCAGTTGTTGGAGTGGTTTGCACCACTCAAAAAATCTTTTCTATCCTTTATAAATGCAAAAACAAAGGCTCCTATTTCAGCATGCTAACTTTCCAAAGAGAAAGGCTCTAGTTTCTATTAGGTTTCTCAGCCCAACAAATAATGAGATGGAAATTGTATCATCTTATTGTGAAAATAGTAATACCTTATTATCATTAAACTTGTGTTAAGCCTTGCACAAACAAAAGGTTTGGCTGCATGCATTTTCAGAGCACATTTATTTTTAATGACCAATCAATCGGTTCTGTTTTGGCTCAATATGGAACTAACGTATATTACTTTAACCCATTTTGGGCAGGAACCCCTTTTGGTGTTTTAAACATTATGTTATAATTTAGCTATTGAAAAATAGCAGATCTACAAGCTCATAGCGAGCTTGTAGGTCTGCTATTTTTGAAAAATCATGAAAATATTTATTTCAGAAAACTGGAGGATTTAGAAGATTTTTTTAAAATGTTGAGGTCAGGCCTAAATGGGTTAAGTTCCTATTCATCAGTATCACAATGAAAATTCCCATTTAAAGATTTTACAGGAAAAAAAAAAATGCTTTTTTTCCACCACCTTACGGCCCACCAGTGGGCCCCGACCCACAGGCTGGGAAACACCTGCTCTAGGCTAATCTAGCCCATTTTAACCTGAGATCAGATTCTAAAAATGTCTTCTACATCCTGACACTTTTCTGAAAAAGCTAAGTTTCTATGTCAGTGGTTCTTTTTCAAAAATAGCAGACCTACAAGCTCGTAGCGCGCCACTCGGTGGCGCGCTATGAGCTTGTAGATCTGCTATTTTTCAATAGCTAAAGCATAACACAATGCTAACACCGAAAGGGGTACTTCCCGCCCAAAATGGGCTAGGGAGGCAACCCCTGTGGCCATGTTAACACCCAAGACGGCAGCTCGTCTCTCTGAGCCTTCTCTTCTGACAAATGTCTCTTTTATGGTCACATGCTTCCCTCGCATCACGGCAGGGAATGGGATTTCTGTCACCCCCCCCCCCCCCCCCAGAATCACCTTGTGCCTCGGCTGCTTTGCCTAGTGGGACCTTTTCGCTGTGTCCTCAAACACACTGAAGCATTCAATTTATCCCATTTTGGGCGGGAACCCCTTTTTGGTGTTAGCATTATGTTATGCTTTAGCTATTGAAAAATAGCAGATCTACAAGCTCATAGCGCGCCACCGAGTGGCGCGCTACGAGCTTGTAGGTCTGCTATTTTTTGAGAAATCGAAGAACGACTGACATAGAAACATAGCTTTTTCAGAAAACTGTCAGGATGTAGAAGACATTTTTAGAATCTGATCTCAGGTCAGAATGGGTTATTCATGGAGGGGGAAAAACAAGGAGATAATGCCAACGGTGAATTCATATGAGCGAGGGGGGGAGGAGGAGGGCAGCTCTTTTTTCTTTTTACCACAGCTTACTAGTTACTAGTTACTTTGCAGATTTACATTATTAACCCATATTTAGACCTGAGGACGATTCTACAAATGCCTTCGAAATCCTGACAGTTAAAAAAATAAAAAAGATAAATGTTTCTATGTCAGTCGTTCTCAAACATTTTCATGTCAAGGACCCCCAGAATTATATGTATTTGGCCCAGGACCCCAATCTCAAAATATATTCTTCCAGGGACCCCCCAGAAGCAAAGATTTGAGTTAAAAGCGTTCACTGGGAAAGAATATATATAGATTTTCGCCACATTTTCACGATTTTTCAAAAATAGCAGATCTACAAGCTCATAGCGCGGCACTCGGTCTGAGGATGCATGACTTGCACATCTATTTTCCTTTTCGTTGTACTTCTGTCTTAATCGTTTTTATTTCATTTATTTCTATTTCTATTTTATTACAACACTTTTACAAGAATGCTAATTTGTGTAATAAAAGAATGGCTTTTGAGCTTACCGGGCCACAAAAAACGGATTTTGGTGTTAGCATTATGTTATGCTTTAGCTATTGAAAAATAGCAGATCTACAAGCTCATAGCGCGCCACCGAGTGGCGCGCTACGAGCTTGTAGGTCTGCTATTTTTGAAAAATCGAAGAACGACTGACAGAAACATAGCTTTTTCAGAAAACTGTCAGGATGTAGACATATAAAAAACGGGGGGGAAAAAGAAACACAAGCCACAATATTTCCGAAATTGTGACCTAACATCGTCTTTCATCTTTGTCTGCAGGCTTCTTCTCATTTGTATTATCAGTGAAAGCCAAGGACTCTAATCCCAGATAAAGTCTACTAATCAACTAATACCGTTGGACACGGCTTAATCTCATCAGTGCACTAATCACCTCCCTGCCTCGGCTCTGTGTTTAGGCACATGTGTGTATGTATGTATGTATGTATGTATGTATGTATTGTATGTATACACACACACACACACACACACACACAAAATTGCAGGACAATGATTTTATTTGTAATAATCATAATAGCAGATCTACAAACTCACAACACAGATCCGGCATAGCTCTAACCATAATAACCAACCTAAACCCAACCTGAATCTTTTCCTAATTGTAAACCAACTATAAAGAAATATATATATATATATATATATTTTTTAGGCCATGAAAACATCAATTTAATTTGTGAGGACCAGGAATATTGTCCTCACAATATCCATTTATCAAACTGTACTTGTGGGTACATTTGGCCCTAACGCGTATACTAACACAAGTACACACACACACAGCACACACACACACACACACACACACACACACACACACACACACACACACACACACACACACAGCACACACACAGCACACACACACAGCTTTACCTGCTGCGACGGATTAAACCACTGCTTAATGATATTGTCGATACGGCATCTCTCCCGCACGGCGCACACACATGCACGAAAACACCGGCCTCTCAAATAAATAAAACCTCTCTCTCTCTCCTCCCTCCCTCCCTCCCTCCCTCCCTCCCTCCCTCCCCCCCCCCCCCTCCCTCTGCCCCTCATCCCTCGCTGTGCCTCCACTGCACCCAATATGGTCCACACACACATAGCAATTTACACCAGCGGGGGAAGGGGGGGGGAACAGCAATACTGTGTGCATATGATAATTAGTAGCTGCATGTGCTTACCTTGGTAACTGTAGAGATCCCCCACGCTGTTCTGCCGCGTGATGTGCTGCCAGTAGACACTGCGTGGCAGCGAGATGGACTTGGTTAGCATCTCTCTGGAGTGGATCTGAAAGCGGACAGAGAAAAAAAACCTTTTTTATACAGTTTCCTCCTCGTGCTACCAGGCACTCATAAGAACCTTTTTATACAGTTTCCTCCTCGTGCTACCAGGCACTCATAAGCCACACGCAGTAAGGAGGATGGCTCCTTTTGGAGGTAAACAAGTGGCAGGGGAGAGAAAGGAGCCTCGCGTACTGTAGTACATACTGTATATACAGAACATTTTCTCTTTTTTTTTAAGTGCCAATTTAATTCCGAATGCGTGAGGAAGGAAGATATTTTCTAGTGACGTTCAGTGGATCAGAATGTACCCTACTAAATTGGTTGGAATACTCTTATACATAGCGAGGAAGACTATACTCAAGCTTTGGATTCATAGAGATGTTCCTACACTGGATGATTGGTACAAGGAGGTAATGACTGTGGTTCCTCTGGAGAAACTGACTTATCTCCTCCGTGATAACATGGAAGGGTTCACGAAGGTATGGGAACCAGTCTTAGATAAAGTGGACCCTTCTAGACTGTGCTTCAATGTACCTTATTGAACGGTAGTGAATAACAAAGACTCTGGTGACCTGTAATGTAATCATGTCAAGACTGTGGTGTACTCGTTTTGCCTTTTTTTTTTTTTTTTTTGTGTTTGTTTGTTTTTTGTCTGTGCATTGTAATGTCCGTATTGTGGTTCTTGTTGTTTTCCTATGTTATGTTGAAAAAAGAAAAATGTGTGTTCTATATACATTGAATTGTGATTGAACAGTTGTGAAATCTCAGAGCCTCAATAAAAATACAAATACAAGTAGCAAAGAAATAGAAAGAATCTTCTATACTGTAAGTTCAAAATGTTTTGAGCTAATAATAGAAGATGTTTTCGGCGGCGGTGGCTCAGGGGTAGAGTGGCTAGATGGTAACCGCAAGGTTGCCAATTCGAACCCGGGCTCCCCCAGAGTTACTGTCGAAGTGTCCTTGAGCAAGACACTGAACCCCTAATTGCTCCTGATGTGCTGGTTGGTGCCTTGAAGGGTTTCCGCCGCCATCGGTGTATGAATGTGTGTGTGTGAATGGGTGAATGTAATGCACAATATAAATGCACCATTTACCATTTTTTCTATTTTTGAATTCGAATTTCTGAAAACAAATCTTTTGGACAATATAAGGTTTCCAGCCGACAGCAACGATAATTATATACTTTTATAGTTAACCATTAAAAGGAGTGGTCTCAGAGCTAGGGCACCACTTTCGCTGCTGTCGACAAAATTTGTGTAATGAATTTAACAAGAAAATGGGGGAGGAGAGTGCAGAAAACAGAATCTACTTAATAGTAAACATGATATTCCCAAGAGCCATGATGTAAGTGTAAGTGGTCAGTGTTCTGCAGCTATCCCTGTGATTTATCCCATTCTGGACGGGAACCCCTTTTGGTGTTTTAACTAAGCATTATGTTATACTTTATAGCTATTGAAAAATAGCAGATCTACAAGCTCATAGCGCGCCACCGAGTGGCGCGCTATGAGCTTGTAGGTCTGCTATTTTTTGAAAAATCGTGAAAATGCGGCACAAATCTTTGAATATATATTGTTTCAGAGCGAACGTTTTTATGTCAAATCTTTGCTTCTGGGGAGGTCCCTGGAACAACATATTTTCAGATGACGGTCGGCGGCCAAATACATATAATTCTAGGGGTCCTTGACATTAAATAGTTTGATAACCACTGATATAGAAACATGGGTTTTTCAGAAAACAAAGAAATGTGTAGAATCGTTCCCAGGTCACAATTTTTCAAAAATAGCAGAGCTTGTAGGTCTGCTATTTTTTTTTAATTGTGAAAATGCGGCACAAATCTTTGAATATATATATTCTTTCAGAATTTTTTTTATTTCGATGTCAGGTCTAAACGGGTTATAGCACCGAGGCTAAACGCTGCGTTTGGAACCCGTCCCAAATGGCGAGGTCCAGGAGCACGGCCATATGGTCAAGGCTCATCAAGCTCTAGGCAGGCTTACATAAATAACCCATTTTGACCTGAGATCACATTCTAAAAATGTTTTCTACATCCTGACAGTTTTCTGAAAAAGCTATGTTTCTATGTCAGTCAGTTCTTCGATTTTTTCAAAAATAGCAGACCTACAAGCTCGTAGCGCGCCACTCGGTGGCGCGCTACGAGTTTGTAGGTCTGCTATTTTTCAATAGCTAAAGCATTGCATAATGCTAACACCAAAAGGGGTTCCCGCCAAGAATGGGATAAAGAATACAGATGATGGCAAAAGGAAGGATGGAGGGAGAGAATGGGAAGGACGGAGGAAACGGACGCTGAAGCCACGGGGCGTCGCATGCTTTCTGGGCACTCTTGGCTAGAGCACTGGCTGCTCCCCACTGTGGTGTGTGTGTGTGTGTGTGTGTGTGTGTGTGTGTGTGTGTGTGTGTGTGTGTGTGTGTGTGTGTGTGTGTGTGTGTGTGTGTGTGTGTGTGTGTGTGTGTGTGTGTGTGTGTGTGTGTGTGTGTGTGTGTGAGAGTGCGTGCGTGCGTGCGTGCGTGCGTGCGTGCGTGCGTGCGTGCGTGCGTGCGTGCGTGCCCTCAGAACATCTTGCATATGATTTATATTGTACATGTTCACTGATTTCTGAAAAGCAATGCTGGACACAGTAGCAGCAGTGAGGGTCTAACTGGCCTAAATCAAAGCTTTCTGTGGAGTCTAATTCGTTCATTGAGTTTAATTAGTGTGCTCACTGGAAGCGACTGTAGTAGAGTAGCCTACTAGCAAACTCGTGCTTATCTTAGTTTTTCTTTAGTTAGTTTCTTTAGTTTAGTTCTTCCATATGTTTAGTTCTTCCATATGTTTGTGTGTCTAACTAGTTCCACATTCTTTGAGCTACATTAAGTACAGTCAGCACCAATATAAATAAATAGGAGCTGCATTAGACTTTCATGAGGGGCACACAGAATCACCACACATAATTTCTAATGATCCCACTTGTAAAGTGCTAATAATAATTTAACAACAGTACTGTGTGCAAGTTAACCCATTTTGACCTGAGATCAGATTCTAAAAATGTCTTCTACATCCTGACAGTTTTCTGAAAAATCTATGTTTCTATGTCAGTGGTTCTTCGATTTTTCAAAAATAGCAGACCTACAAGCTCGTAGCGCGCCACTTGGTGGCGCGCTATGAGCTTGTAGATCTGCTATTTTTCAATAGCTAAAGCATAACATAATGCTAACACCAAAAGGGGTTCCCGCCCAAAATGGGTTATATTAACACACCACTGAGGCACACATACACAGAGAGTGCTCTCCGAGGCGCGTTCTGATGTTCCGTCATAAAAGACGAATCGTTACTTATTGAGCCAAGTAAACTTGTCTGAAGTTCACACAAGAAAAAGAAAACGGTTTGCCCCTCGTGACGAAATGGACAAACCAAGGACAGCACAAGTCACTCTACATGCATCGATTTGCGAATGTTTCAGCACCACTGTTGATGGACAGCGACAGGCCGTGTGCTGTGACCCAGAACCATGGCTTTTTTTACACAGATAAAACACCCTAGAGAACATAGCAGCATACAGAGCTGCAGCCTGGCTGTCTGAGTCTCCACAGAGGCAGTGTGTTTGTAGTTAAGCCATTTTGATCTGGGAACGATTCTACACATTTCTTCTAAATCCTGACAGTTTTCTGAAAAACCCATGTTTCTATATCAGTGGTTATCAAACTATTTAATGTCAAGGACCCCTAGAATTATATGTATTTGGCCGCCGACCCTCATCTGAAAATATGTTGTTCCAGGGACCTCCCCAGAAGCAAAGATTTGACATAAAAACGTTCGCTCTGAAAGAATATATATTCAAAGATTTGCGCCGCATTTTCACGACTTTTCAAAAATAGCAAACCTACAAGCAATGAGCTTGTAGATCTGCTATTTTTCAATAGCTAAAGTATAACATAATGCTTAAAACACCAAAAGGGGTTCCCGCCCAGAATGGGTTAAGCCAATTCAACACTACGGCAACAAATGCAAACATCTACAACACACAACGATGGAATGTCAAGTGGTTTTAAAACGACGAGTGATTTCTCATGATTCAAGAGAGATTTAAGAGGGTTTAATTTTATTCATCATTCTCTCAAAATTATGGTGGGATTCTACATGCGTGCTCCAACAACGCAGTAGATTGCGATCAAATGCAAATTACTCGTTTCCTATTCAAACTAGACAAGAGACTGCTGCGCTTAACTTGATAATGAAATTAGACATATGTTCTATAGTGTTAAAGAACGTTTTATGGTATTTCTTTGGTCATTACATCATCATTGAAAGGCTTTAGTAACGGGCGCTCGGCTGGCGCAGTGGTAAAGTATCTTAGCCAGACTCAAATCAATGTCGTGTGGTATTTGAGTCTGGAGATGCTGTGTATGGATCTTGTTTCCCGGGGGGGCGGGTTCAAACATTTTCTCTTTGACGCAATTGGTTAGAGCTACTGTCAGTCAAAGGTCTCAAGCATTGAACATCAATGTACCAAAGCCCGCCCATATTGCATACCGTGTCCCGATTGGCCACACCAGTTCTCTGGTGTAGGAAATGGGCGTACAATTGAGCCTCTCCAGACCGTAATCCGCCGACAGGCAATTTTTTTTTGCCAACGGCTGATTCGGTCTAGCTTATTAGCCAGGCTAAAAGTATCTGCCCACCACCACCACCACCACGGAGTCTGGGGGTTTGAATCCACCGTGGTGCATTCGGTTTTGTTTATTGGTCCGTGTTTGGGGGAGGGAAGCCAGCCAGGGAGGGTAGATATTTGTCATTGCACGTAATCCTACGTGCTGTGGGGGGGACCAAGTCAGGGAGTGTTTGGCCGGGAGGAGTAAGATGGAGGCTCCACGTCCTCCCGATGGGGGCTCCTCACTGACAGGTGAGCCAGCAGCAGTGACAACGCACAGGAGAAATTCATTGAAATAACGACTAAACTGGGTAAAACGCAAAAAGAAATAAGAAAGAAATGTAAAATTAAACAAAAATGTCACACCCTTTGCCCAATGTTACTCTGCCTCTGCTACTGCCAATTCAAGGAGTAGAAATCAAGTTGAAAAGCATAGCAGAATGTTACAAAGATTTGTGACACTGCCACATAAATGTGTGAAGAGTATTGAAAGAAAAAAAAGACATACTGGGTGATAACAAGGGAATATGTTGCCTTTCAGAGTTTGAACATTAACATTTGTATTTAGAAATCTTGATTGTTCATTTGAATTGAATTATTATTTTGTTTGATCCAAGCAACGGTTTTGTGTTTTCTTTTTGGTCTGCGAGAAAACGTCCATTTGGTGCTGGTTGTGTTGGCGGCGACGGTTTAGAACAGGGGTGCCCACACATTTATAACGTGAGATCTACTTTCAAAATGACCAGCTCAACAAGATCTACCCACTGAAAAAATAAGTGTACCATTGCTGAAAATAGTTTAAATATATAATGTACCTGGGGGGGCTTTGGAATAGGGAGAAATTATGACAGGCAGTTTCTGCTGTCAAAATATGTCCCCCCCGTATTTAACTTAAACGCCCAATGCATTCTCAATGGCAATAGCACAAACTTTGGCATGCTACTAGTCCTACATACTTACACCTAGAAACCCCATTCAAACCTATTTAGGTTCATCTTACGGTGGACATGTTTGCCTGAAAATAAATCTTTGAAATGTTTCATAGTTTTAGAAATATAGTGCTTTCAAATCTGAGAAATTTGAAAAGACATTTTCTAAATTTCGACGTCCGACGAGTATGGGCATGCCTGCCGCCAAAAAAAAACAAAAACGACAGGATTAAGGTTGGCGAACATGCGTCAATATTAGGACCGCGCTGCGACATGCTTGCGGTTAAGTTTAGGGGAGGGTATGAGGAGGCTTGTCATTTTCAGTAGGCTCAGTAGACCTGAATAGATAAGATCGGTTAACGTGTCATCAACGCCAATCGCAGCCAGTAGGCTCCAGACGAGCCGATCGGCTAGATAAGATCGGCGTAATAAGTAACCTACTGGGAATTATCGGTTGATTTCCGGGCGAATCGGCTATACCTGGGAGCTCTTCTCCATCTCCTCCAGCATCCTCTCGTGTTGCTGGGCGATGGACAGCGTGGCAGTTCATGCATGCGGTACTGTACCTGGGAGCTCTTCTCCATCTCCTCCAGCATCCTCTCATGTTGCTGGGCGATGGACAGTTCATGCATGCGGTACTGTACCTGGGAGCTCTTCTCCATCTCCTCCAGCATCCTCTCATGTTGCTGGGCGATGGACAGTTCATGCATGCGGTACTGTACCTGGGAGCTCTTCTCCATCTCCTCCAGCATCCTCTCATGTTGCTGGGCGATGGACATGCATGCGGTACTGTACCTGGGAGCTCTTCTCCATCTCCTCCAGCATCCTCTCATGTTGCTGGGCGATGGACATGCATGCGGTACTGTACCTGGGAGCTCTTCTCCATCTCCTCCAGCATCCTCTCATGTTGCTGGGCGATGGACATGCATGCGGTACTGTACCTGGGAGCTCTTCTCCATCTCCTCCAGCATCCTCTCATGTTGCTGGGCGATGGACATGCATGCGGTACTGTACCTGGGAGCTCTTCTCCATCTCCTCCAGCATCCTCTCATGTTGCTGGGCGATGGACAGTTCATGCATGCGGTACTGTACCTGGGAGCTCTTCTCCATCTCCTCCAGCATCCTCTCATGTTGCTGGGCGATGGACAGTTCATGCATGCGGTACTGTACCTGGGAGCTCTTCTCCATCTCCTCCAGCATCCTCTCATGTTGCTGGGCGATGGACAGCGTGGCAGCGTGGACCCGCTGGTAGATCATCTCTCCTTCCCTCGTCTGGAACGTGAACAGACCCTCGCCTGTGTCACACATCCTGAGCCAGAGAGAGAGAGTGAGAGATAGCATGTCATTTAGACAGATGATAGGTTCATTGTGTACTTGGTATTCTATAGTTTCAATGTACAGATAAATTTTTTGATAGTATATTGTTTAGACAGTCAGTGGTTTTCAAAGTGTTTCATGTCAAGGCCCATTATTTTTCCGGCATTTGAGCCACGGACCACCATTTGATGACATTTAGCCTCTCAGACCCAACGAAGAAGAAGAATGTCATTGTTGGATAAGATTTTGTCCACAATTCCATGCTGTATTGATGTTTGTACGATTAGGAGAGATGACAGGCAAGACTATTCTTCTACACTTGTTTATAGTGTGTTTAGTTTCCAAGATGGCCGCAGCACCAGGAGGGGGTGGGGCGGAGGTGAGCGGGTGGGGTTGACATATGTGACTAAATTTGACTGAGGGACTGCCATTGGATTTTCATGTCATATGAAAGCAGGGAATCTTAGCTTCAAATAGAGATATTGGTTGTTCAGTTTGACCGACCAGTTTTGGAGAAACAGGCTTGAAAGGTTCACTTCTGTGGTCTCTAACATTACACCTAGCTACATGTTTAAGCATTTATTTCATATTTATTCCAGCTCTGACACGTATTTCAGACATGCTCTAGTATGTGAAGAGTCTGCCTGTGCTATTAACTCTTAGCCTGCCGCCATTAATTAATCCCTCGATTGCGTATTGCCATGGTTTAATCACGCGTGACACTTACTTTGAAGAGCCAAATATCCGTATCGCATTTTACTATGAAACCATTCCGTGTGTGTTGACGAAGCTGTGTGCTCGTTCTCTCGGTCGGTGGTGGAAAAAGTGGACCGCGAGTATCACAGCGCCTGCTACAGGCCGTTGAAAACGCTTGTCTGGGACAAAGCGTCCTCTGCAATGTCGCTTCTGTGAGATAAAGCCGTCTGAAACCAGAGCCGGCAATGTAAGTGGATGCGCGCGCATTTTCAAAATGGCCGCGCCCATTGTGTCAGAAGCATAACAAAGCGAACGGACGGTAGATTTCGATACGATCGTATTAAAACATGCATTAATGAATACATCGCTGTTAAAACGGCTTTTCCGTTTGTGGCAGGCTACAAGATTCTACGTTTTAAAATTCCTATGTTCCTGGCGGGTAAACGATTAACTCTCCTCTGGTGAAAAGCTGGAGTTTGCGCGATGGCAGTCTCTCAGTCAAATCTGGTCACATATGGCCTTACTGGGCTGCGTTCACACATTCAAGACACCCGTCTTGTGTCTTGTCTTGTGTCTGTGTTTAATGTCCGCTCCAATGCATTTCCAATGGGAGCCCATATGGTTTGACCAAACATTTTGTTTGATGGGGGGGAGGGGGGCAGAACACATCCATCAAAGCTGTGTTCAGACACAAGTCAGGTGTCAGACACAAGTCAAGTGTCTTGAATGCAGCCCAGTAAGGGCATATGTCGACCCCGCCCGCTCACCTCCGCCCCACCCCCTCCTGGTGCTGCGGCCATCTTGGTAACACACACACACAGGCATATTCACAAATAGACACCTGCCACATACTTCATTGCCTCGAGGACTGAACTGCCATCCTGTTTTATTGTTCTATGTGTACTATGTGCCTTTTTACTGTGTTTTTGTGTTTCATGTTACCTGCCTGTGTTATGCCTTGCTGTAAACCAAATCGCCCCACGGGGACAAACAAATAAATGAACCTGAACCTGAACCTGACTGTGTGACTATATCCTGATATCCTGGGATGTTGTGGCATTTCAAAGTTGCTTTGTAAAGGTGTTCCTGTCCCCCCGTCCCCCCGTCCCCCAGGCCCCCCCGTCCCCTTTGACATTTGTTTCCCAAAGTTGTTTCCCTCTTGCCACCACTCCATTGGTTCCAAAAGTGGGGTCCGGGGACCCCCAGGGGTACTTGAGGGAGTTCCAGGAGACCCAGCTAAATGATAATTTGTAACCAAATGGACCCTTATGGGTCTGTAACTCAGAGAGTGTACAAATGGAACCAAATGGACCCTAGTGGGTCCATTTGGTTCCATTTGTACACTCTCAGAGTTAAATTAACAGTGGTTTTACAATATAAATTGGGGTACCAGAGATAGAAATGCCATTAAATCAGGGATCCGTGGAATAATGCGTGTGAAACTGGGGGGTCCTTGAAATTAATATCTTTAGGAATCACTGCTGGAGCCGAAAAAATCCTCCCTTATCGGGGGTCACTGGCATATGTTTTCAAATGGGGGGTCCGTGGCCTAATAAATGTTGATTTGGGGGTCCTTAACCCATTCTGGGCGGGAACCCCTTTTGGAGTTAGCATTATGTTATGCTTTAGCTATTGAAAAATAGCAGATCTATAAGTGGCACCGAGTGGCGCGCTACGAGCTTGTAGATCTGCTGTTTTTGAAAAATCGAAGAACGACTGACATAGAAACATAGCTTTTTCAGAAAACTGTCAGGATGTAGAAGACATTTTTAGAATCTGATCTCAGGTCAAAATGGGTTAACACGATAAAGTTTGGGAACCACTCCATGTACTGTATTTACTGTAATACTGTATGTACTGTACTGTATGCATGCACACAGAAACACACACAACCACACACACCTACTGTACCTTCCGGACTCAAACGTGAACCAGGTGGAGTCTCGTCCGTATCGGCGCAGGGAGCTCAGTGGCCACATGACCAGCTTGACGCGTGCGTTGTGGATGTCCCACAGGTAGATGTTCTCGTGTGTGATCTGCATGGTGCACTCCCCGTAGATGTCCAGGTTCGGGGTGGGCATCAGGTACACGTTGAAGCGCTCTGGAAGCATTAGAGACACAACACACAGGTTAGGGGTGGGCATCAGGTACACGTTGAAGCGCTCTGGAAGCATTAGAGACACAACACACAGGTTAGGGGTGGGCATCAGGTACACGTTGAAGCGCTCTGGAAGCATATAAGACACACACACAGGTTAGGGGTGGGCATCAGGTACACGTTGAAGCGCTCTGGAAGCATTAGAGACACAACACACGGTTAGGGGTGGGCATCAGGTACACGTTGAAGCGCTCTGGAAGCATTAGAGACACAACACACGGTTAGGGGTGGGCATCAGGTACACGTTGAAGCGCTCTGGAAGCATTCAAGACACACACACAGGTTAGGGGTGGGCATCAGGTACACATTGAAGCGCTCTGGAAGCATAAGAGACACAGCACACAGGTTAGGGGTGGGCATCAGGCACACGTTGAAGCGCTCTGGAAGCATTAGAGACACACACACAGGTTAGGGGTGGGCATCAGGTACACGTTGAAGCGCTCTGGAAGCATAAGAGACACACACACAGGTTAGGGGTGGGCATCAGGTACACGTTGAAGCGCTCTGGAAGCATTAGAGACACACACACAGGTTAGGGGTGGGCATCAGGTACACGTTGAAGCGCTCTGGAAGCATTGAAGACACAACACAGGTTAGGGGTGGGCATCAGGTACACGTTGAAGCGCTCTGGAAGCATTTAAGAGACACACACACAGGTTAGGGGTGGGCATCAGGTACACGTTGAAGCGCTCTGGAAGCATTTAAGAGACACACACACAGGTTAGGGGTGGGCATCAGGTACACGTTGAAGCGCTCTGGAAGCATTTAAGAGACACACACACAGGTTAGGGGTGGGCATCAGCTACACGTTGAAGCGCTCTGGAAGCATTTAAGAGACACACACACAGGTTAGGGGTGGGCATCAGGTACACGTTGAAGCGCTCTGGAAGCATTCGAGACACACACACAGGTTCGGGGTGGGCATCAGGTACACGTTGAAGCGCTCTGGAAGCATTCGAGACACACACACAGGTTAGGGGTGGGCATCAGGTACACGTTGAAGCGCTCTGGAAGCATAAGAGACACACACACAGGTTAGGGGTGGGCATCAGGTACACGTTGAAGCACTCTGGAAGCATTCAAAGACACAACACAGGTTAGGGGTGGGCATCAGGTACACGTTGAAGCACTCTGGAAGCATTCAAAACACACACACAGGTTAGGGGTGGGCATCAGGTACACGTTGAAGCGCTCTGGAAGCATTCGAGACACACACACAGGTTAGGGGTGGGCATCAGGTACACGTTGAAGCGCTCTGGAAGCAGTCAAGACACACACACAGGTTAGGGGTGGGCATCAGGTACACGTTGAAGCGCTCTGGAAGCATTAGAGACACAACACAGGTTCGGGGTGGGCATCAGGTACACGTTGAAGTGCTCTGGAAGCATTCAAAGACACAACACAGGTTAGGGGTGGGCATCAGGTACACGTTGAAGCGCTCTGGAAGCATAAGAGACACAACACACGGACGGTTCATCTTGTCGTTATCATCGGGGGGAGATGATGATAACAAAGCAAATGCTCGGAAACCACACCGGACAGACACAGACAGACAGGGTTATCCCATTTTGGGCGGGAACCCCTTTTGGTTGTTAGCATTATGTTATGCTTTAGCTATTGAAAAATAGCAGATCTACAAGCTCATAGCGCGCCACCGAGTGGCGCGCTACGAGCTTGTAGGTCTGCTATTTTTGAAAAATCGAAGAACGACTGACATAGAAACACAGCTTTTTCAGAAAACTGTCAGGATGTAGAAGACATTTTTAGAATCTGATCTCAGGTCAAAATGGGTTATTGTTGTTTGTTGTTATCAGGGCTGATGATAAAAGGGACCAAAACAAGGCAGAAGAGACACGGTCGGTGACAGAGGAAGTGCATTTTGCGGCTGAAGATTATTTTTAGATTGTCACTCCAAAGCGAGACTGAAATGAATATAAAAATGTGAATATATTTCCATGTTTTGATTGTGGCATATTACAAATGGGTTAGCACAAAGTTTGCATAATGCGATTGTAAGAGCTGATATAGCTGTATACAGAAAGGTGTTCCTATAACACTAACACAGAATAGACCTGTAATAGGGTAGGATTGTCTAATATACCAGTATACTCAATAGTGACATTACCTCAATATCTGATGATCTGAAGTGTTTACCATACCCATATATAGTACAGGGGTTCTCAACCCGTGGGTCGCGACCCCTCGGGGGGTCGCCAAATTATTTTAGGGGGTCCCCAAATTATTAAAAAAAAAGATTTTTCTTTAATTTTTATTTTCACGATTTAAAAAAAATAGCAGACCTACAAGCTCGTAGCGCGCCACTCGGTGGCGCGCTATGAGCTTGTAGATCTGCTATTTTTCAATAGCTAAATTATAACAATGCTTAAAACACCAAAAGGGGTTCCCGCCCAAAATGGTTTAAGGTTATTGTAGCAGTCAATTTATATTGGGGGTCGGGAGGGGGCGGGACGGGGGTCCCGAGACATTGCCAAAGCATTTCCGGGGGTCCCCGGCCAAAAACATTGAGAACCCCTGGTCTAATATACCAGTATACTCAATAGTGACATTACCTCAAGATCACCTCAAGTGTTTACCATACCCAGATATAGTAGACAAATTATAGTGCTGTCATGAATGTCAAATTGGCTATGGTCGCTTTTCAGAATCCTGTCATTCTTTGTTACCAGACCATAACTTCTCCATGGATCCGTACAGAAGTTATTTCAGTCGACTGTGTTTGCACTCAGAACTGGAAATTATCACCCCTGCCAGCTTGCATATGCATGAAATTTCACAAATTGCAAAGATAAAACGGACAGCCTATTTGACGAAAAGGCGGTTCGAGGGAGACAAAAGAAGCAATAAGAAAGTCAGGAGACATCTAAATCCAATAGTTTTTGGAGGCGACCCGCTGCTCATCCTAAACAGGGTTATGTAAGGTCCTGATTAACCAGAAGGAATGGAACTTATTGCTCTCTGGATTCCTCTGCTCTCCCCAGAGGTTGTACCCTATTCTGAGGGGAACATTTGCCAGAAATAGCCGATCTACAACCTCACAACACATCACGTTCTGGCAAAGAGTGTAGGAGGAAACAACAGCAGAATTACAGAAAGAAAAGAGGGTTAATTAAGTGGTTAATTGCATCAGACCAAATTAGAAATATCTCCCTAGGACTGGTAAAGGTAACAGGTCCGCTCGCCCCTTTTCCATCTCGCCCCACTACTCTACCTAGCTGTAAATAACAAACATAATTCATGTTTGTGATTATTTAAAAGGTATTATCATATTAATTTATCATTGTTAAGTTCACTCTGTATATCCAGGGGCATAATAGCATGATGATGCCATTACAAAACATGGGCTACATGGAAGAAATGTGATTAATAAAACAAAATGAACTGCTAGAAGGTCATAAATTAACTTAGCAGTCACCGTCTCTGTGACATGTTGTTCTTTCTAAACTTTACAGAGTATAGAGATCGACTACTATGCAATCAAATAAATCTGTATACATGATGAAATACTAAATTAACTGTTAACTACATTTAAAAAAATCGTGGGGGCGAGTTGGTAAAGGGGCGAGCAGTCTCGTATTCCTGGTAAATATGTCCGCCACTCATTACTTATCTCATGTGATGTTAACAATGTCAATAATTATTTGTGCACACAGATTTGACTCAGGCCTTTGGTGTCCTCTTGTCCACCCAGGGTCCTGGCCCCTCTTGTCCACCCAGGGTCCTGGCCCCTGTCCTCTTGTCCACCCAGGGTCCTGGCCCCACCCAGGGTCCTGGCCCCACCCAGGGTCCTGGCCCGGTGGCCCCAGACCAAAACCATGTAAACTTGCCTCCAGAATAGTGACGCTGGGGTTCAAGTGGTTAAAAGAGCACAGAGAGACAGAGAGAGAATGAGAGGATAGAGGGGTCTCCATAATGTATATTAGTAGAGACAGAGAGACAGAGGGAGAATGAGAGAGGATAGAGGGGTCTCCATAATGTATATTAGTAGAGACAGAGAGAGAATGAGAGGATAGAGGGGTCTCCATAATGTATATTAGTAGAGACAGAGAGAGAATGAGAGAGGATAGAGGGGTCTCCATAATGTATATTAGTAGAGACAGAGAGAGAATGAGAGAGGATAGAGGGGTCTCCATAATGTATATTAGTAGAGACAGAGAGAGAATGAGAGGATAGAGGGGTCTCCATAATGTATATTAGTAGAGACAGAGAGAGAATGAGAGAGGATAGAGGGGTCTCCATAATGTATATTAGTAGAGACAGAGAGAGAATGAGAGGATAGAGGGGTCTCCATAATGTATATTAGTAGAGACAGAGAGAGAATGAGAGAGGATAGAGGGGTCTCCATAATGTATATTAGTAGAGACAGAGAGAGAATGAGAGGATAGAGGGGTCTCCATAATGTATATTAGTAGAGACAGAGAGAGAATGAGAGGATAGAGGGGTCTCCATAATGTATATTAGTAGAGACAGAGAGAGAATGAGAGGATAGAGGGGTCTCCATAATGTATATTAGTAGAGACAGAGAGAGAATGAGAGAGGATAGAGGGGTCTCCATAATGTATATTAGTAGAGACAGAGAGAGAATGAGAGAGGATAGAGGGGTCTCCATAATGTATATTAGTAGAGACAGAGAGAGAATGAGAGGATAGAGGGGTCTCCATAATGTATATTAGTAGAGACAGAGAGAGAATGAGAGAGGATAGAGGGGTCTCCATAATGTATATTAGTAGAGACAGAGAGAGAATGAGAGGATAGAGGGGTCTCCATAATGTATATTAGTAGAGACAGAGAGAGAATGAGAGGATAGAGGGGTCTCCATAATGTATATTAGTAGAGACAGAGAGAGAATGAGAGGATAGAGGGGTCTCCATAATGTATATTAGTAGAGACAGAGAGAGAATGAGAGGATAGAGGGGTCTCCATAATGTATATTAGTAGAGACAGAGAGAGAATGAGAGAGGATAGAGGGGTCTCCATAATGTATATTAGTAGAGACAGAGAGAGAATGAGAGAGGATAGAGGGGTCTCCATAATGTATATTAGTAGAGACAGAGAGAGAATGAGAGAGGATAGAGGGGTCTCCATAATGTATATTAGTAGAGACAGAGAGAGAATGAGAGGATAGAGGGGTCTCCATAATGTATATTAGTAGAGACAGAGAGAGAATGAGAGGATAGAGGGGTCTCCATAATGTATATTAGTAGAGACAGAGAGAGGATGAGAGAGGATAGAGGGGTCTCCATAATGTATATTAGTAGAGACAGAGAGAGGATGAGAGAGGATAGAGGGGTCTCCATAATGTATATTAGTAGAGACAGAGAGAGGATGAGAGAGGATAGAGGGGTCTCCATAATGTATATTAGTAGAGCGCAGAGAGACAGAGGGAGAATGAGAGAGGATAGAGGGGTCTCCATAATGTATATTAGTAGAGACAGAGAGACAGAGGGAGAATGAGAGAGGATAGAGGGGTCTCCATAATGTATATTAGTAGAGACAGAGAGACAGAGGGAGAATGAGAGAGGATAGAGGGGTCTCCATAATGTATATTAGAGACAGAGAGAGAATGAGAGAGGATAGAGGGGTCTCCATAATGTATATTAGTAATTATGCCTAATGATTCAAAATAAGCCATGCGTCTACAGTGGGCAGATGAGAGGAGATGGCTATGATGTCATCCCTTGGAAGCTCTATTTTTAGGAGCAGTTCAAACCAACTCTGATCTAATTATTGGTAATAACTCTGATCTATTCTTACGTTTTGGGGAGGATTACTAATTGAAACGTGAGCAGCGTCTGAGCCACTCGTCTCGCTCAGGGCGACAAAGGAACGAACGGCGCCGTCCAAAGAATGTCACCGCGACACGCACTCGACGCCATTTGCTGAAAACTGACTTGCAGGATCTTTATAGACCCTTTTCTCCCCGATTTAGTCGGTAGGCCAATAGAGCGTCGCAGTCCCGCCCCCTACCCTGGACCAGGAAATGATTCTCTGTTCATTTTCCTCATAGACATTTCAGAAAGTATTTATTTAAAGACGTTTACGCCGCGGACAAAGCCAACTCGAGTCGTGACAAATCATGACAACAAACACAATTTTTTGGGCCGAACAAATAATTAGAAAGAAGAAAAAAACGGCAGGTTACAACACTTTTTTTGTTGTTTTTCTTCTTTGTAAATGCATTGGGATTCATTTCCTGGTCCATGGTAGGGGGCGGGACTGCGACGCTCTATTGATCACCTGCCAGTGAGGAGCCCCCACCGGGAGGACATAGGGCCTTCGTCCTACTCTTCCCGCCCAGGCCACATGCAATGACAATTATCATCCTCCCCGCCTGGCTTCCCTCCCCCAAACACAGGCCAATTTTGTCGGTATAGATTCTCGTCGAAGCCACATGCACCATGGTGGATTCAAACCCACACAGAGTTCAAATGTAAACATACTCAATACAATCACACCTGCCGCACGTATATCAGTATCACCGCTCCAACATCTTGTTTACAATATTCAACCCTCAAGTTCGATGGATATATTACCGTTCAAGATTTAGTTTTTCATATGGCACCCCCATTAGGCCTGTGTACGTACGTGGCAGATACCACAACATTTAACGATCAGTGCACTTGGTACCTTCCATTCAATTGCACAGCAACTTCCTGGTTTGTGCTGGCAGTCACCAAGCCCCCAGAATGGCTGTCCGCAACTATTCAGTATTTTAGCCGTGACGTGAGCGCCCCCTCCAGAGATACTTCCGGGTCCTACTTTTGTGTTGCTTTTGTGTCCCCATAGAGTTATACTGTGATGCTCCGTCGGACTAAATCTGAGACGAAAACAACCATGAAAGTCTCATTTTACCGCTTTCCTCGCAACAACAAAGCTGCTGCTCTCCCAAATCTGGCTGTGACAGGCCGTCTGCCCCACACTGGATACTATCGCCATTTTATTTAATTGTGTCAACTAAATCCTCATTAATGCAAACTAGATTACTAGACATACTCAAGCCTGCAAACATTCTAAATATGCCCCCGAAATATTTTACTGAGCAAATGGACTGTTACCACCTTCAATAATAATGATAATAATAGTCTTTATTGACTCCACATCATTTTGTTTTGTCATAGAGACTTGTACAAAACATTAATAATTCTACTCGAGTTGGAAGCATTAAGACCCATTTTATCCCTCAATGGCTTCCTTTCTGAAAAATAACGTCATTGTAAAAAGATTCACGCGTTTAGATATTCTATTTAGAATGAGATGCGGACGGAGCTGGTGCCACTTGGACCCGGACGTAACGTAGCACTACAAAATGACGTCGGACTTAAATACTGAATTGCCATATTTAGATAGGGCTTCCTATGGGCTTACGCCTCTTAGCCAGTGTAAAATCCACAGTATACCTTGTGGCCCATAATGTCCTAATAGGCTATTAGGCTTTCTTTTGTTGTTGCAACAAAATAAAAGAAGAAGAAAAAAAAAACATATCTACAAGCTCACATGGCGTCTCGAAAGCGACTGACAATCGTTTTGTGCAACACCCTATTTGTGACCCTATTGTGCTGGAGAAAACAATCGCACACTAAACGTTACAATGGAACAGAAGAGAGGCACATCCTCTGCCACAGATTATTTTCAATTACTCGCCCCCTCTTTTTTTTATAACTTTAACCCATTTTGACCTGGGAACGATTCTATAAATGTCTTCTACATCCTGACAGTTTTCTGAAAAAGCTATGTTTCTATGTCAGTCGTTCTTCGATTTTTCAAAAAGACCTACAAGCTTGTAGCGCGCCACTTGGTGGCGTGCTATGAGCTTGTAGATCTGCTATTTTTCAATAGCTAAAGCATAACATAATGCTAACACCAAAAGGGGTTTTGACCTGAGATCAGATTCTAAAAATGTCTTCTACATCCTGACAGTTTTCTGAAAAAGCTATGTTTCTATGTCAGTGGTTCTTCGATTTTTTTTAAATAGCAGACCTACAAGCTCGTAGCGCGCCACTCGGTGGCGCGCTACGAGCTTGTAGATCTGCTATTTTTCAATAGCTAAAGCATAACATAATGCTAACACCAAAAGGGGTCCCCGCCCAAAATGGGTTAAACCGTCCGTCGTCCTCGCCTGTTGCTTTTTTCTATTTCCTTGGCGAGTCCTACAAATGACACGGAGGAGGGGAAAAGGGACGGGGCGCTGCTGTGATGATAGCCTGTCGTCCTGCTTCGCCGTCTCCCAGTTCCATTTCCTGCTAGTGGAATTATGTGGGGAAGCACATTCATTTCACATGGCTTTAGGAGCTATAATCTCATCCATCTCTGTGACAAGCTTCATTATGAGGGAAGCCAGTGATGCACTGCACTTCTCATTAGGCCTGGAAGAGAGCCCTAGCCGCACAGCCTGTGACCTGTGCTCCAAGCCTCCAACACACACGCACGCACGTGTGCGCGCGCACACACACACACGCGCGCGCGCAAACACACACATTACTATACTTGTGAGGACATCAATATTTTAGGAGAGCATTAAAAATAGCTCAAAATAGACCCCTAGACACCAACCTGAATCTTTTCTTAAGTTTAAGTGTAACTCAATAAATCTCTTTTAACCATGAATCAAAACTGTTTTTCCAGGAAAATGGTCCTCAAATTTTACTATACTTATGGGGACACTTTGGCCCTCACCTGTACAGCAATACAAGTACGCACGCAGGCGCAGACGCACACGCACACGCACACGTGCACACACACACACACACACACACACACACACACACACACACACACACACACACACACACACACACACACACACACACACTTAGATAACTCAACATGAAGGTACATCCACCAGTGTACGTAGCTGTTGCGTACAAGTCAGATATCGACAAAATGGCCCCTATTATCTGGGCTTAATTGGACAGTGTAGTTTTGGGCTCCTCTAGCTGGCCCTCTGAGAGCTCCACTAGCGTAGTGGTGCACAAAGTATTCAAAAAAGAACAAATGACCAAGTACATCAGAGCATTGCTGTATTTAGATGTGGAACATAAAAAGAAAATGTGTATTAAAAAAAAATAAGAACATTTCATGAAAATTCAAAGAAAAGACGACCTCCTACAGTACAAGCTCACAATGCGTGAAAGGGACCAGGACAGACAGATACAGTGATCTCCATATAGGGGCATATCAGTGGGATCGGCAGCGTGGCGTAGGTGTGAGAGCTGCAGAGCAGCCCCAACCTCTAGAACTCTAGGGTGGTTAGTGGTTAATTCGTAGTATATTTTTTATACGTTTGGGTCCTATAAACTATAAAGAGTCCCATCCTAGAAAATGTAGTGCAGTGAAAGTCATGAGCTTGTAAAAAAATCACACCTGTGTGAGTGTGAAGTGAGGGGCGCTCTTATCATCGACACTATGCCTATTTGCTCAGACATTATGACGTAAAATTGTCCATTCATTGTCAATGGGAATTGATTTGATTGAATTTTGTGTAGGACAAAAATACCGATTTGCTCGTCCACATATGACGTCAATTCTCCATTCATTGTCAATGGGAATTAAATATTTGCGTAAGACGAAAATCTACACTAATAGCTGAATAGAGAGAGAGAGAGAGAGAGAGAGAGAGAGAGAGACAGAGAGAGAGAGACAGAGAGAGAGACAGACAGAAAAAGAGAGACACAAAAACAAAAACGTACTAAATGACAGTAGTGCCAAAGTACGGTAAATGTACTAAGTACTGTCCACCACTGCACATGACAGGCTGGGGGACTCTTGCAGCTTACAGCATAGCCGCTATAAGTGCTCGGTGGCGGCCCGGCGGGCGGGCTAAGAGAGAGAGAGATTGACCCCGAGCGTGTGTGTCTGTGTCAGCGGGACTAATTGGGCACTCACCATTCTGCTCCCGCTGCACCCCCGCTGCTAACAGGTCTGGCTCGCCCAGGCTGATGTCGTTCAGACGGCTGCCCAGGCACTCCACGCACAGCAGCTTGCACCACTCCTCTGCGTCCAGCTCTGCACGCACGCACGCACACACGCACACACAAAGACAAAAGAGACGTTGAGACGTAATATATTCCACATATAGGATACACACGTGCACTTTAACCACTTGTCTTAACCCATTTTGACCTGAGATCAGATTAAAAAAATGTGACTAAATTTGACTGAGGGATTTTTTTGAATTTTCGTTTTTTCATGTCATATGAAAGCAGGGAATCATAGCTTCAAATTGACATATTGGTTGTTCAGTTTGACCCACCAGTTTTGGAGATATGGCTTATAGAGTAATGTCTTGCAGAAAACAGCGAGTTGAGAAAACACTGTTAGTGTGGTCTCTAACATTACACCTAGCTACATGTTTGGGCATTTATTTCATATTTACATGTCGATTTCAGCTCTGACACTTATTTCAGACTCTAGTATGTGAAGAGTCTGCCTGTGCTATTAACTCATTTTTGGAAAAAAAAATTATAATATGTTTTTCTCCTCTGGTGAAAAGCTGGAATTTGCGCGATGGCAGTCTCCCAGTCAAATCTGGTAACAAATGTCTTCTACAGCCTATACTGTTGAGCTGTCCTGGCAGCATCAGCGCATCTGCAGTAAAGCTTTCTTAAACCTTCTCTAGACCAGTGGGTTCAACCAGTGCGGGGACCACCAATGGTCTTTGAGGGGGTTCCATGTGGTCCCCAGTTAAACTAAATTATACAACAGGTCGTTTCGAGGAAGCAATCTGATTGGTTGAAACAGCTTCTAGCCGTTCCTTAAACCAGCGCAAAGGAACACCTAAATCAAAACAAAGATTTCAGCTGTGTTTTTCTCCCAGAGCGCAGCAGACTCGGTGGCTAGGCTAGCTAGTTTCTTGGGACATTTGTGGTCGTAGTGGCTACATCTGTCATTAAAAATATATCATTTTTTGGTGATTATCTTAGTTTTAAGGTTAACTGTTGTATAATTGCAATATTACACTCGAGGGTGTTCTTTATCCTCATTAATGCACTTCTGCGATACCTTTCGGAGTTCCCACGGCAACGCAGGCATGCATTAATGACCATAAAGAACACCCACTCGTGTAATTTCGCTTAAATGATGGAGAGTTGGGAATGGACCCTTATAGATGATGAAATGAAATGAATGAAATGAAATCTATATTTACCCAGGGTATCTGGGCTAAGCTCAAGAACTTGTTTCCAGCCAGGCCCTGCTCATAGAACACATTTCATCGTAGTGGTTGATGCCTTGTTCAAGGGCATTTCAGCGGTGGTAATTTTAACGTGTCGGACGGCTGGTTCGAACTGGGAACCTTCCGGTATCTAGACCGCGCCGCTATCCGTTCGGCCACCGCTGCCACTGAGATCTATACCTCTTGAGAGCGTAACATGAAACCCAATGGACCCTTATAGATCTTTACCTCTTGAGAGCGTAACATGAAATGGGTTTCATTTTACACTCTCAAGAGGTAAATTATTGTTAAACATCTGCATTACTTATGTTACAAGAAGTCTACACAATTGGAGAATGTAGAAGAATGTTTATTTTGATCAACGTTGTGGTACCACATCAATACAGCATAGAATTGTGGACAGTTTTGGGTCTGAGAGGCTAAATGTCATCAAATGGTGGTGAATGCAGAATAAATAATGGACCTCGGCATGAAAATGGTTGAGAACCCCTGCCCTACAAAGTAAACACTACAGTGAATTGGTAGACACTCCGGCCCCTTTTCCACCAGTTGGGAACCGGTTCAGTTTTTTTTGGTTCTTAGTCCATGAGCCAGACAATCCAAATTTGGAATGTTAATTATGAATTGAGTGTGCAAAACCATACCTATATTAAATTGTTATCACCATGAAACTTCCCCAGTTGATTACTTACACAAAGACAATGATTTATTGTATTACAAATCTTAAAAATGTAAATGTGCAAATTAGGCATCATTATATGAAAATATGCAAAAAATTAATATATGAAAAAGCTACTATACTGTGGAAGGGTTATCATATATTAATTTACTTATATTGATCCTATAAACAATTTAATATAGGTATTGTTTTGCCCACTCAATTCATAATTAACGTTCCAACTTTGGAGGTCTGGCTCATGGACTAAAACCTGGTTCTGAACTGAACCGGTTCCCAACCGGTGGAAAAGGGGCCTCCCTGAGCAGCAGGCTTCAAGCAGTGCTCTTTAAAATCCCTCTGGTAGCCACGCCCCCTCCCCCCTCCACACACACCTGCTACAAACAAACAGACAGACACACGATCCTTATGGTTTGTAGTAAAAACAGTGAAACAAACAACTTATAATGTAACTTTACACCTCATGGAAGTTGGAAGTTGAGTGGAGTAGTCTGGGTGTGACAGTTTGAAAGAGAAGTTAATTCATCTTCATAACAAACGGCGTGGTTGTTTTGTTTTTATTCTGCAGGTGATTTAGCTACCTATGCTAAGCGTTAATGTGCACGTGTGTGGGTGTGTGTTAGCCGCAATTTGCTGTTTGTTGAGCTTGTAGATTGACAGAGGATAATTCAAGCTTGCCCTACAGCTGCAATGTTGGTGAGTTTAACGTCGTTTAAGACAAGCAGATCGCAAACGCAAATTGGATGAGTGGGGAGTCAATGGAGGGTATTGCAACTCTAGATTCATCCCATTATACAAAAAATCTAGAGTTGCAAATTGCGGCTAGGTGTGTGTGTGCTTGCGTGAGAGGGAGGGAGAGTGAAATTAACAAACATAAATGTGCTTGAAGGATGCAGTATACATATACTAGTGTCTTTGCTGTTGCTAGTGAGTTGTGCCAGCAGGGTACAGTGGGGGCGGTGGTGGTTCAGGGGTAGAGTGCCCGGATGGTAACCGCAAGGTTGCCAGTTCAAACCCGGGCTCCCCCAGAGTTACTGTCGAAGTGTCCTTGAGCAAGACACTGAACCCCTAATTGCTCCCGATGTGCTGGTTGGTGCCTTGCATGGTTTCCGCTGCCATCGGTGTATGAATGTGTGTGTGAATGGGTGAATTGATGCACAATCTATGTAAAGCGCCTTGGATAAAGGTGCTATATAAATGCACCATTTACCATTTACACTGTACAGTATGTGGCTCTTGGTCAGCTCACTTCAAAGCTTATGGTGTCTCTCTCAACCTGCTCCACAGGTACAGTACACCAGCCAGGGTGATGACCCAGGATCCCCAAGTTTCTTCTCAGCCCTGAGTTAATTCTCCTGTGATGTGCTGTGAATGCTGGACCGTATAGAGCCTTCCCTAAATCCCTGACCACTGCACTACACCAGAATGTAGCCCCGCTCGGGACCCCCCGGTTGAGCTCTTTTGAGCTCCCGTAGGGTCCCGTCCCATCGGCGTCATGCTACATGCTAATTATAGAATGCAGACAGATTTACCGTCGCATACCCCTTTGCTGCGCTGTGTGTGTGATAGTGACATGTTCCAAAAGAAGCATATTGGAGCTATAGGAGACAACGGAAACATCAATGAAACTTTCCTTTGGCGCAGAAGCCGTTAAGTATTTTTAATCTTTGTTTAAATCTGTCTGCGTTCTATAATTAGCATGAAGCCGATGGGACGGGACCCTACGGGAGCTCAAAAGAGCTCAACCGGGGGGTCCCGAGCGGGGCTAACCAGAATGCTATGTGCAGTACTAAACATCCAAGGATGAGTGAGAAGATGACAGCCAGGAGAATAAGGTTGGGCTGTGCCATTGATACTGGGAAGAAAGCACTGGCCAGCTATCCATGCGTTCCAAAGTCTGACCCTGGCATCACTTACACAACTGATGAAGTCAGGTAGGAACTTTGTTTTTTTTGCTTCTTTGCTGCTGCTGCTTGTGTTGTGTACTAGCATGATTCAAGCTGGTGTACTATTACCGTAATTTTGGGACCCAATGGCAAATTTTTGTTCAGTAACTGTTTCTGGCTCTGGAATTGAATGCTGATGTGAATCTACAGTTTGTATGTTGTGTTGTATCTGCCGTTGAAAGTATGCGAGTTGTAACGGGGAACAATATAAGTGTATGTGGCTCTTGATCACTTGAATTTGCCTTGCCATTTCCTTTTGTTCGAGCTAGAGATTGTGGGCTTTATAACAGCCATCAATTTCAAATGTTAATTTTGTGTGTGGTTGCTGAGGTGGCTGTATTGGTTCATGACTGGCATGGTTGCAAAGAATGTCTCTATGTAGGCCTCTCTCTCTCTCTCTCTCTCTCTCTCTCTCTCGCTCTCTCTCTCTCTCTCATTGATTGGCCTTGTTTCTGTTGCCCGTCTGATTTGCAGTTGTGTAACCGGCCTCTCATTTATTTCAACACAGATGTGTTGATGTATGGAGTCCCCTCGGTGTGGGGCAGACCCCTCGGTGTGGGGCGGAGTCCCCTCGGTGTGGGGCGGAGTCCCCTCGGCGTGGGGCAGACCCCAGCATTGCACAGAACATGTTCTTCTGTTTACAAACTTAGAACATGTCAACTTGACATTCCTACTGACCCAGTAAGGCCTGATGGAAATGCAGTTTAGTTGAATAGAGTTACAAGCTTTTTGTGACTGTGAAGTAACAAAAAGGAAAAAAAAAAAAAAAAAAGCTGTGACGTGCCCATCTCAACTTTAAGCTTAGATGAAAAGAAAAACGTAACTAGTCTAAATCAACCCATTTCAACCAAGTGAGTAATGAGTAAAATATTCTATATTCATTATTTAAATGCAATGCAGTTGTTCAACTTGGGTTGGCTCCCACAGTGCCAGTCCTGGGTGCCTGACGCAGTGCCCTGCCAGCCTCATCCTTGTCCTACCACCGGGTATTGCAGGTGGTCCCTGCCATGCATTCAGAAAATCTTTAATCTTAGAGCACTTGGATGCAGCATATGGTGACACAGGTTTTAAATGTGCCCTCTCCAATGCCGTACTTCGGTGTACTAACTAGAAGATAGCATTCAAGAGAATTGTGTAGTGTATTGCATCAGTTTGGGAGAGAGGACAGCTCGACAACAACTGTGCGGTGCATCAGGACACTGCATCATGCATACAACCTGTTGACATGGACAGCCTCATTTGGCCATGCTGGCTGAAGGAACAGTCGACGTGAGATAACGAGAGGGGCAACGTTACAGAAGAATCTTTATATCGGATGAATATCTTTCCATCTGATTTCAAATGTGTGTCTGTGTTTGTCTAATTCAACATATAATAGGCATGTATGTTGATGGTTTTGTCGTAGGGTATTTTAATTAGAGAAATTGACTTGATGGGGATGAATATGCCTAGATTTGGGAAAATGAATAATAATGTGTACCGGAATAATATTAGTAGATGTCTCTTTGTTAGACGAGAGGTAGTGGCCCTGCCGTACGCTTAAGTGTAATCCGTCCTAAGATTAGATAAAGGGCGTATTGTTATTCAACTAAATTTATCGTAATGTGGCTCTGTAATATACGACAATTGCCTCTTTCTTACTCTCCTGAACTAGACTGCAGCATTTTATGTTGAAAGAACTTCCCTCTGAGTCTGTAGCCCAGGGGTAGGCAACCTTAGGCACGGGTGCCAACATTGGCACAGCAGAGTGCCAGTGTGCCAGTGATCACCCACTGGCACACTGGCACAAGTGTGAGAGAGATGATTTTTCTTTTAAATTTAAATGTATATAAAAAAAGGTTTACAGTTAAATTAAGTCCACTCGCATCTGTATGCAAATTACATCCTGCACATAATTCTACATTCATTCAAACTCACATTCATTGAACTCTGACTGGGGAGACGGTGGTAAAAATAATAATGGTGTCTAAAAATCATACATGCTGATGTGAAAGATAAGGTTGCTATGTGTGTATGAACAATCAAAATCGGATGGAAATATATAATTTGGATGTGGTGTCAACCCGGTAAGACCCAACGATGCTTCTCGGTAAGCCCTGAGTTAATTCTCCTGTGATATGCTGTGAATGCTGGACCATATAGAGCCGTCCCTAGATCCCTGACCACTGCACTACACCAGAATGCTATGTGGAGTACTAAACGTCATCCAAGGGTGAGTGAAAAGATGACAGCCAGGATAATGAGGTTGGGCTGTGCCATTGATACTGGGAGGAAAGTACTGGCCAGCTAGCCAGATGTATGGAGGATGGAGATTACTACAGACGCCACTATAGGGCTCATGAACAGGTTTGACCCTGGCATCACTTACACAACTGATGAAGTCAGGTAGGAACTTTGTTTTTTTAAATGTATATAAACAAAGTTTACAGTTAAATTAAGTCCACTCACATCTGTATGCAAATTACATCCTGCACATAATTCTACATTCATTCAAACTCACATTCATTGAACTCTGACTGGGGAGACAGTGGTAAAAATAATAATTGAGTCTAAAAATCATACATGCTGATGTGAAAGATAAGGTTGCTATGTGTGTATGAACAATCAAAATCGGATGGAAATATATAATTTGGATGTGGTGTCAACCCGGTAAGACCCAACGATGCTTCTCGGTAACATTTTTATTTTAATTAATCACTTAATTATTATTATTTTTTTCTATTCTTTTTTCACCTAAACATCATCACATGTTCACTGTTTTGCAATGCCATTGGTCATGATATTTGCATATAAATACCCCCCTCAGAGGCACAAATTTACACAACTTCAAAATCTCTGGACTAATTTCTAATCAAAATTGACCTATGACCTTTAATCTTTAACCCTGATAAAAGTAACTAAAATGCATGTAATACATATATTTGTGTAATCATTAGAATGTCTAGAACATGTATCATGTATTATTGTGAAAGATATCCACCGAATGTAAATTATTAATTTATTATTATTATTTTAATAATTATTATAAATGTGCATAACATTTTCATTAAACTTTTTTTTTTTTTTTTTTTTTTTTAACATAAGTCCTAGTAGTACAAAGTAGTAGTAAGGTTGAAATCTCTTTTTTGCAAGTAGAAATGTATCCGGGTCTTACAGGGTCGTAATGTCGATATGGCACGGCGACTATCAAGAAAATAAAGACACGGGACTTCATGTGGAAAAGGTTGCAGACCCTGTAGCCTACTGTTGAGCTGGCCTGGCAGCATCAGAACCTGTAGCCTACTGTTGAGCTGGCCTGGCAGCACCAGACCCTGTAGCCTACTGTTGAGCTGGCCTGGCAGCACCAGACCCTGTAGCCTACTGTTGAGCTGGCCTGGCAGCATCAGACCCTGTAGCCTACTGTTGAGCTGGCCTGGCAGCATCAGACCCTGTAGCCTACTGTTGAGCTGGCCTGGCAGCATCAGACCCTGTAGCCTACTGTTGAGCTGGCCTGGCAGCATCAGACCCTGTAGCCTACTGTTGAGCTGGCCTGGCAGCATCAGACCCTGTAGCCTACTGTTGAGCTGGCCTGGCAGCATCAGACCCTGTAGCCTACTGTTGAGCTGGCCTGGCAGCATCAGACCCTGTAGCCTACTGTTGAGCTGGCCTGGCAGCACCAGACCCTGTAGTCTACTGTTGAGCTGGCCTGGCAGCATCAGACCCTGTATCCTACTGTTGAGCTGGCCTGGCAGCATCAGACCCTGTAGCCTACTGTTGAGCTGGCCTGGCAGCATCAGACCCTGTAGCCTACTGTTGAGCTGGCCTGGCAGCACCAGACCCTGTAGCCTACTGTTGAGCTGGCCTGGCAGCACCAGACCCTGTAGCCTACTGTTGAGCTGGCCTGGCAGCACCAGACCCTGTAGCCTACTGTTGAGCTGGCCTGGCAGCACCAGACCCTGTAGCCTACTGTTGAGCTGGCCTGGCAGCACCAGACCCTGTAGCCTACTGTTGAGCTGGCCTGGCAGCATCAGACCCTGTAGCCTATACTGTTGAGCTGGCCTGGCAGCATCAGACCCTGTAGCCTATACTGTTGAGCTGGCCTGGCAGCATCAGACCCTGTAGCCTATACTGTTGAGCTGGCCTGGCAGCATCAGACCCTGTAGCCTACTGTTGAGCTGGCCTGGCAGCATCAGACCCTGTAGCCTACTGTTGAGCTGGCCTGGCAGCATCAGACCCTGTAGCCTACTGTTGAGCTGGCCTGGCAGCACCAGACCCTGTAGCCTACTGTTGAGCTGGCCTGGCAGCACCAGACCCTGTAGCCTACTGTTGAGCTGGCCTGGCAGCACCAGACCCTGTAGCCTACTGTTGAGCTGGCCTGGCA
>NC_136801.1:7677178-7689678 GCF_951216825.1 Electrona antarctica | reverse complement strand
ACTCGCCCAGGACGAAGTTCTTTGTCCTTTCTATTAGTAACGCCCGACGCTCAGGACGAAGTCTTGTCCAAAAGACGAAGTTTATTGATATGAGAACGGATCGCATGGCTCCACAGCCTGGGAGCGCCTGTTGGGCAATCCTCGGTGACGCGCAAGAGTGAGACGTCATCGAAAAACTCAACGAAAACTCAACGAAACGAAACTCAACGAAAAACTCCCTCCCCTGTTTAGCTGGGGAGGGAGAAAACGAAAATCTTAAAATGTTCATAACTCGCAATCTAAATCATCCCGTCTAATTATGAAAAAAGATCCTGTGTTAGACGGCGCTCCGCGCTCCAGTCGCTAGTCGCGATAGATTTATTCTTGTCTCCCGTTGTTTCTCGATCAACTCTAGAGTGGTGTGGCTATTGTTAGCTGCTACACACACATCAACACAGACCGGAAGTCCGTCCGGAAAAGGGGTCCGTGTTTATAAATCGAATGGGCGCTATAATGTAATGGATTAAATAACCCCGGGCAATTAAAGTGTTAAACATCTGCATTACTTAATTTACAAGTCTTTGCAATTAGAAGATGTGGATGAATTGTCATTTTGATCAACGGTAGAGCCTGTTGTCTCTCCTAATCTTATCCAACGACTACAACATATTCTAAGTCTTGGGTCTGACCGTCTGAGAGGCTAGAACCTCATCAAAAGGTGGTCCGTGACTCAAATGGCGAATAAATAACGGCATCGATATGAAAAGGGTTGAAAACCAATGGCCTATGCCCAGAGTAGGGATGGTAAAACATGTGCTTAACCCAATTTGGGCGGGAACCCCATTTGGTGTTTTAAGCATTATGTTATACTTTAGCTATTGAAAAATAGCAGATCTACAAGCTCATAGCGCGCCACCGAGTGCCGCGCTATGAACTTGTAGATCTGCTATTTTTTTTAAATCGTGAAAATGTGGAACATTTTAACATTTTAACTTTGCTTCTGGGGAGGTCCCTGGAACAACATATTTTCAGATGGGGGGGTGGGGGCCTATTACATATAATTTGTGGGGTCCTTGACATGAAATATTGAGAACAACTCATTCGGACAGTCTGCCTTCTCAGTAAAGGGAGCAAACCTATGGAACTCTTTGCCTACGGTTCTAAAACTAGAGACGGATGGTAACGTGTTCCACAGAGGACTCAAACTATGGTTGAAATTAAATCAACTGTGTTCACATGTATAGCTTGAGTTACTAGAGTGATTATGTTTACTTGTGTATTTGAGATTATGTAATGGGTACTGTAATTTTGCTGTAAATATTATTAGAATGTATAATTTTTTGTATTTGATTGGGTGTTTTTTTTTTTTTTTTTTTTTTTAACTAAATTGTATTTTTTAGAAAAGTCTCCTGTGGACAAGTGGTGAAAATTAGCACATGTGCTAACACACTGTAAATGATGCATCTACAATTTGTACAACTGTGCAATGAGCAATGCAATTGTTATGTCCATATCAAATAAATAAACATAAAACATAACCACTGATACAGAAACATAAGGTCAGGACTTTGAAGACATTCTTTTAATTTCGACGTCAGGCCTGAATGGTTTAAGGACAGTTCTGAGAACCACTGGTTTGGGAACCTACTACAGCTGTGTTGGGTTGGTGGTGTACACTTGGCTGACACTTAAAGGGAGGACATTTAGCGCCGCAGCATGATTAAATTGTTTAATTAGAAGCTAAGTGGATAACGATGAATACATGAATCAAGTTCTCGAGCGGTAGCGGCAGGCAGTTGTTTACTAGTGAGTACCAATTTTCTTTCCTGTTGAGTTTGGTAGGTGGGGGTCTGGTGGGGGAGGGGGGGGGGGGGGGGTGGTGGTAGTGTTTACAGGGGGAAAGGAGTCCTGTGTGAGCTGGTGGTGTGAATTACTGGAGGATGAAATGAGACCAGGATGGGAGGTGGTTTATCTTCCTTCGTACTGTTCCTTCTACTCATGAAGGCCGCAATGGAATTCTGGGATACGGAACCGTTGACTGATGCGTACAGGAGTCACATGTGGAGGTGAAGCAGCGTGCAGCTGCCTTGTCCTGTGTTGTCCTGTGTGCATGAAGGTGGGTGCATGTTCGTGCGTGCGTGTGCATGTGGTATTTCCCACTGTCTGGTCAATAATGCATGTACATTTTCGGGGAAAAAAACATATAACCCCTTCAAAAGCTATCATGAAGAAAAAGTGTAATACAATACATGAATCGCTCAAACCTCATATTTTATTCAAAATGTGCTCGTTAAAAGGAAAAACTAAAAACGTGAATTAATGAATATATAATCCATGAAAAACATGCATTACATATAACTTAGAATTCTCTTTGAGCTGCAGCGATTGGTATTGATTAACTAATGTACTGATTTAAAGACCTATAGTGCCCGAATCAATGTGGTTAAATGTTAACACTTCTTGTCCAAAATGTTAAAACAAGCCAATTCAACAAAGGAGCGGTACAATGCTCGTCAGTGAGGCAGCAGGTCTGCCAGCAGGTGCCGTTTGTATGTAATCCTGCTTATCCTGAAATAATGTTTAATTGATTTAGATAAACAGTTAATAGTTGATGCGATGTAACGTAGATGTACAATCTATTCTATTCTTTTAGCATGATTTATTAATCGTAATCAAGGTAAACGTTTGAAATAATAGTCATAATGATTTTGAAGATCAAATCGCCCATGGCAACGACTAAACCCTCAGCCCCACCTGCATCTCCTTTGGAGCTGCAATAAATTAGACCTGTTTTTCAGAGCCTGCTGGGCGGTTTGGTTACTGTGTCTTCCTCCCTCCCCCCCCTCCTTCAAAATGGCTGTGGCCTTTTAAGTGAGTCTAAACTCCCACTCTTTAATGCTGCTGAGTGGAAAATCACCTAAACAAACAGTTCATCAGCAGCGCGGGTGGCAGCCTCTCTATGTGTCATGCATGGTGAAGCTGCGTGTGCTGCGCACGTGCGCGTGTGTGTGTGTGCGTGTGTGTGTGTGTGTGTGTGTGCATGCCTGCCTGCCTGTGTGTATGCCTGCGTGCTTGTATTACTATCCTTGTGAGAGCCAAATGTGGGAAAGAGACGATGTGGGTACCATTTTCCTTGTCCTCACAAGAGAAATGAAAGAAATGGTCAACGTTATTTTATAAGATTCAAACTTAAAAGTAGCCTATTGATTGTGTGCTGCTGCTGCCGTACAGCCCAAATAGGCAATCTACTGGCACTGGGTGAAAAAACTGGGTTGCAAAATCGTGGGATAAAAATGTATTCAAATAGGCAATCTACAAGCTCAACAGTCACAACACGTGAAGCGCAAACATTTGTTGAGCTCATAGATCGCAATTTTGAGCACCAGCACATAAAATGGTAAAAAAATAAATCACACCCGTGTGAAGTGAGGGGCGCTCTTATCATCGTACATCATCGACGTAAAATCGACACTACGTCTCTTTGCTCAATCACTATGATGTAAAATTATCCATTCATTGTCAATTGGAATTTAATGTTTGTCTAGGACCAAGTTTGTGGACACACCAAAAGCTGGATATAGGAGACGCTAGCGCCCCTCAAACAATAGAGAATGAGAAATTGAGAATGAGAATGGCAGTCATAAAATAAACCTCCTAAAAATGTCCTCAACAACAACAAACGTGTGTGCGCCTGCATGTGTGCACGAGGGGGTGATGTTACATTTTTAGCACGAGCGCAGTGTGATGGAGGGGGGTAGGGTGAAGAACCATGGAGAGATGGGGATGCAGGAGGAGGAGAGAATGTGAGAGAAAAGGGTGTGAGAATCAAAGCGTGAGGCACAGTTAGGATCCTTCCTCTTTCCACCTTTTTTGCCCTGCGTTTCACATTGACTGGCTTTGAACCTTGTTAACCCGTTTTGGCCTGACGTCGAAATTTAAGAAATGTCTTCTAAATTCTGACAGTTTTCTGAAATACCTATGTTTCTGTATGCTCAATGTTTCATGTCAAGGACCCCAAAAATTATATGTAACTGGCCGCCGACCCCCATCTGAAAATATGTTGTTCCAGGACCCCCACCCCCCCCGCCCCCCAGAAGCAAAGATTTGAGTTAAAAACATAGCTCTGAAAGAATATATTCAAAGATTTGTGCCGCATTTTCACGATTTTTCAAAAATAGCAGACCTACAAGTTCATAGCGCGGCACTTGGTGCCGCGCTATGAACTTGTAGATCTGCTATTTTTCAATAGCTATAAAGTATAACATAATGCTTCAAAACACCAACAGGGGTTCCCACCTAAAATGGGTTAACACGGAGAGAGATGTTACACAGAGGAGAGGAGATGAGCTATTCCACGGATGATTCTAAAGGACTTGGGGGAAGTAATGCATCCTTTCCAAATTTATTTCCAATGGCACCAGGTGCCTTTGAAACTTCAGCTAGCCTATTTGGTACAATGGTAGCCCATGCAGCCCCCCCTCCCCCCCCCCCAGGCTGTCGGGTGGAAACCTTGTATGTTTAAAATGGTTACTTTTCAGGAAATGGAGAGAAAGTGCTCAGAGATTAAAATAGGGTGCATTTTGCATCCCAAAATGCAGTTTATAGTTAAGGGACGCAATAAAACAACTACCTCTGCATCCACAGGATGCACTACTGTACTATACTGTACTATTTTTTTATTCTAGTTTATTTTGCTAGCTTTAGTTATAATAATCATTTCTTCTTCTGTTCTACATGAATATAACCATTATAACCATAAAAAATGAAATGGGAGTTAAATGCTGCAATTTGTAAAAATGGCAAAATATGACTCCTAACGTCGTTGAAGTGGGACTCATAAAATGTCCCTGGGACTCATCTAAAAGACCATCCCTGCATCCCGGGACTCATTACATTGAAAACCTATTTACATCACTGAGTGCTTTTTCATTTTTAAAATAAATGTTGCACGGCAAGATCAAGCGATTATTCTTATTTAAATAGTGAAAATAGAAAATTGTAGATATGCTATATTTTCACCAGAGCATGGCCAACCATACGCCAGTTGTCATACGCCAAATACAGAGTAGGTCTTAAGTGGTTAATAAGGAAACTCAATGACATAATGTTGGGTATATTTCTTGATGAATTGGGTCATCCATGCATGAAACCCCCTCCGTGCGGGTTGGGGTGAGAGGGGCGAGGGGGGGGGGGGTGACAGGAAGTAAAGGACATTGGAAGGTCAGTGGGGTGAAAATGACCTCCATATGGTGGTGCAGGGAGGCGGGGTGGGGGGGGGGGGGCGGGGGGGGTGGGGGGAGGACATGGAAATGAGCCTCGGTATATAAAGACAGGGATGGTGGTCGAGATAACTAGAGAGAGACTCAATAGGGCCAATAATCATTCCCTTGAGGTTTTCCACTACATGTCTCCATCAGCAGGTATTTGATTGTAGCACGCACGGACAGAGAGCTGAGTACGCTGGTTACTGTGACTTGTGTAACTACTGTAAGCTGCTGCTCCTCTCGTCTGCCTGCTTACACAGTAAAAATTATACTCTCACAAGCTGGTAGATCAGCTACCGCTATCTTGTAAATGTTGTAACTGTGAAAGTGGTTAAGTGTGACGTTATTGAACCAATGAAAAATATTAACAAGAGCTTGTGACTAAATAATAACTACATTGGAGCCATTGGAACAAAGGAATATAATATGTATTATTTATTTTTATTATTATTTATTTTTATTTTATTTTTCAATTTCCTGAAAAGTAACCAGTTTTGGACATATAATGGCTGTGCCCGACGACAACCATTTCCAGCCTTACTCGGTAAGACAGTGTTACTCTCAGAGTGTTAACTGAACACTGGGGAGTGTACCGTGCAGCTCCAGCTCACCTCCCTCCCTCCAACCCCTCCATCTCTGTACCGTGCAGCTCCAGCTCACCTCCCTCCCTCCAACCCCTCCATCTCTGTACCGTGCAGCTCCAGCTCACCTCCCTCCCTCCAACCCCTCCATCTCTGTGCCGTGCAGCTCCAGCTCACCTCCCTCCCTCCAACCCCTCCATCTCTGTACCGTGCAGCTCCAGCTCACCTCCCTCCAACCCCTCCATCTCTGTACCGTGCAGCTCCAGCTCACCTCCCTCCAACCCCTCCATCTCCAGCTCCAGCTCACCTCCCTCCCTCCAACCCCTCCATCTCTGTACTGTGCAGCTCCAGCTCACCTCCCTCCCTCCAACCCCTCCATCTCTGTACCGTGCAGCTCCAGCTCACCTCCCTCCAACCCCTCCATCTCCAGCTCCAGCTCACCTCCCTCCCTCCAACCCCTCCATCTCTGTACTGTGCAGCTCCAGCTCACCTCCCTCCCTCCAACCCCTCCATCTCTGTACCGTGCAGCTCCAGCTCACCTCCCTCCCTCCAACCCCTCCATCTCTGTACCGTGCAGCTCCAGCTCACCTCCCTCCCTCCAACCTCCCTCCAACCCCTCCAGCTCACCTCCCTCCCTCCAACCCCTCCATCTCTGTTCATTTGCAGCTCCAGCTCACCTCCCTCCCTCCCTCCCCTCCAGCTCACCTCCCTCCCTCCCTCCCCTCCATCTCTGTTCATTTGCAAAGCTTACATCGGACCATTGCACCCCAACCAACCGAGAGAGAGAGAGAGAGAGAAAGAGGGGCCATTCCCCTCCGCCGGTTCTGGCTTCCTGCCCACGTGCGAGGAGGAGCAATCACTGTTGTTGCAGTCCATAATTGGGTTGAAATGCATTGCAAATGAATACCAAAATACCTGCGATAGGACGATCAATACATTTGATAGCGTGGCCCCCCACTTCTTAATACAGCGTCAAATGAGCAGGCACTTGGCTAAAGTCCAGTTTCTGTTCTCTCTCTCTCTCACTCTCTCGCTCTCCCTCCACCCTCTCTAAACCTCTCCCTCTCTCTCTGGCCTCTAACCTCTGCCACTTCCCTCTTCCTTCCATTTCTCCTTAATCTTGTCTTTCTTCTCTTCTTTGCACTTTTCTTTGGCTGCCTTGCACAGTTCACCAGCAGGAGCCTGCCCACCTCCTCTCCCTCGATCACCCCCATCCCCTCTCTCTCAAGTGACCGGCCCTCCACCCCAGTGCTGGAAAGTACAGTAACTAAGTACACGTACTCAAGTACTATACTGTACATGGATTAAAGTTCTCAGTCGCCAAGACTGATTTCAGTCATTTAAGTCAGCAGGTCTTCTATGGAAGCGTGTCACTCACCGAAATATTATCTACAAGCTTTCAACGCATCTGTGACATTATTTTGGTTATTACCAGTAGTTATTTTTTTAAATATAGAGTATTTTAACTTTGAAGTGGTCAAACTAGCAATAGAATACATGTTCAATCTTCCAGAAAACCCCCCTAATGATCTTGGATATTTATAAAAACTCATCAATCCGCATTTACTGGCTGGCTGTATTGGGTACCAAAACATATTTACACATACAATATATACATTATTTGTATAAAAATACTAGGGCTATTTCACAAATCGCAGATTAGGACAAAAATGTTTTTTAGTTTTTCTTTAATCCATGTACTATAAACTATACTATACTTGAGTACAAAAGTACTATTTAACTTGAGCATTTCAATTATTTTGAAACTTCTATACTCCACAACATCTTACTGTATGTCACATTCACACCAGAATGCTTTACTGCGATTAAAACGAATCCTGCTGCGTATTGTCGGAAAGTGCGCTTCGTTTGGCAGGTGTGAAGGCTCAATCGAAGTCGGATCAAAGAACCGCATTCTACTTCACCAAAAAAGCAGGGTTTCGCTTCTCTTCCAAGCGCATCACATTTGTGATGACTGCTATGGCATATTTTTAAGCCCAAGGAGTGTTTTTCGTGCAAAATTAATGCTTGGAATAGATTCAGAATCATGAAAACCCCCTAGTTTGACCCCTAGTTTGGCCATAGCCACTTGCTCAAATATGCCCAAATGTGAAATCATGAAAACCCCCTAGTTTGACACGTCACATGCTACTTAAAGCATAATGAAATTTGGAACATTTTGCCTTATAATGGTTGTATGGTACCCCAACTTTCAGCAGCTGTCAAAAATTCCCCTAGGGTGGTTGAATATAAACCAAACAATGTGGGATATGTTAGTAGACACCTTTACAAACACATTTGTGAAGAAAATTCTTGGTAAGAAATGTATGCCCAGATTTTATTAATATCCCCTGACTATAACTCGATATAGACTCGGTGAACACAGTCTTGCGATTGAGAAAGGCCGCCATAGGCAGACCTGGCTCCCAAGCGAAGACAGACTGTGCACCCACTGCACACACAACGAGGTAGAGACTGAGCTACACTTCCTAACCGTCTGCCCACTGTAGCAAGACATCAGAGACACATACTGTCCACTGTACCAAGACATCAGAGACACATACTGTCCACTGTACCAAGACATCAGAGACACATACTGTCCACTGTACCAAGACATCAGAGACACATACTGTCCACTGTACCAAGACATCAGAGACACATACTGTCCACTGTGCCAAGACATCAGAGACATATACTGTCCACTGTACCAAGACATCAGAGACATATACTGTCCACTGTACCAAGACATCAGAGACACATACTGTCCACTGTACCAAGACATCAGAGACATATACTGTCCACTGTACCAAGACATCAGAGACACATACTGTCCACGGATTACAATCACCCAAGGAGAGTTTGAAAACATGACTATCCCCCATATCTGTTGGGTGAAGTACAACAATGTGCAACTGCAAACACAGCAGCAAGATGTGTGAGCTGCTGTGACAGAAGGATGTCAAATGGAATACAAGCACCATTGTGTGTACACTGTTTATCAAAAGTATAAAGCTAACGTCTCCTATATGGATGTATATTTATAACTATCTCTGACAGAAAATGCATCTTTTTATAGTTTCACAAGATAGTATTACCCAAAGTGTTAATGTAACACAGCTCTGTTCACACCTTCATTTAATTCCTATTTATATCCAATATTTATGAGAGAGAGAGCGAGCGAGAGAGAGAGAGAGAGAGAGAGAGAGAGAGAGGGAGGTCCAGTCCCTGACGATACACTGCATGCACGTTACCCAAATTTGACATGACATCCTAACTATTAGTGCTCAGAGTATATATTTAACATGCACCATAGATTTCACTGTGTATTCGCATCGAGTCTAACAAAGTAGAGGTGTGTCCTTAGAGGAAAATATAGCATTTTTACTCCACTACAGTTACTTGAAAACGTTAGTTACAAGTGACTTTGTAGATTTATATTATTATTACAAAACATCCATTCAACTCCTATATTTAATTATTTGTCTATTTGAAAATAGGCGATAGCTGCTTTTTTTTAACATATGCATTTTACATTCCATAGGACTGGACCACGCATGGACAAATTCCAGTACATCATCAACTTGCGACGGGAGTTGACCCTATTGAGTGAAAGATTAACTAATTCTAAAATAAATACGGGCCAACTCCGTCTTTTAAAGTGAACGCGTATGGTGGCACTGGGGAACTGGGGTTTATGCTAACAGCTAGCCGCAATTATACAGTTAACTTGTAACAGAGTATTTCTACATTGTGGTATTGATACTTTTACTTAAGGCCTATAGGGTGTAGAGTACTTCTTCCGCCCCCTCCCCCCTTCCCTCCCTCAGCTCTGCCGTGAGTCACAGGGTAGAGGCAGGCGATGGTTGAGCTTTGAATGGGAACCACTTACCTGACTCACAGGCAAATGTCTTGGACGTGTCGTCGTAGAAGATGATAGCCACGGCATGTTTCTTGGCCTCCCGTGGCATCCGGGTGATGTTCTTGATGCTGTGGAGCTCAGTGACCTGAGGAGAGAGAGAGCAATGTGGGTGCTTTAGTGTCCCCTCACAGGTTTACAGGTGTACATTACAGGTGGGTGAAATTCACTTTCGTGTAAGCTCCATCATTTCATTGTTTTAACCCATTAATCCATTTTGACCTGGGAACGATTCTACAAATGTTGAATAGAGGAAGGGAGCGCTGCTGTGGTCCTTTGTTTGTTGAACTGAATACAGGTGCTCGTTGGCGAGATCCCATGGGACCCTGACGAAGGCTGAGTGCCGAAACGCGTTGGTCCTCCTTTTTTGTAATGTTCTTTGCCAAATAAAAAGGCTTTTCTTCACCTCACTGGAACAGAGTGCCTTGGATCCTCTTCTTTATTGTTATGATTCTACAAATGTATTCTAAATCCTAACAGTGTTCTGAAAAACATAAATGTAAGTGGTTCTCAAACACTTTCATGTCAAGGACCACATCTCAAAGTATTTTGTTCCAGGGACCCTCAGAAGCAAAGATTTTTGCGCTAAAACTGTTCGCTTAAAGATATATATTCAAAGATTTGCATCGTCACGATAAAATAAATATATAGCATATCTACAAGGTCATAGCGTGGCACTAAGTGACGTGCTATTATGAGCTTGTATCTATTGTTGAAGCAGCAGGTATACGTACAGTACAGTACATGAGGTTGTATTATGGTGCAAAAAAGTGGAAATCGCATCAGTAGGTCCACATACTGTAGCTGTTTGGTATTGTAATTAATGCAACACTGGCTCTTTTCAATGCAGATGCAAGCAGTGGGGATTAGAAATAAGAATTTACATCATGCAATTTCACTGCAGTGTACTGGAACAATACATTTACATATACATTGTCGCGGTCGGGCAGAAATCTTTCATCTCCATATTTCATCATCTCTATATGTTTCTATGTCACTTAACCCATTTTGGGGCGGGAACCCCTTTTGGTGTTAGCATTATGCTATGCTTTAGCTATTGAAAAATAGCAGATCTACAAGCTTGTAGCGCGCCACCGAGTGGCGCGCTACAAGCTTGTAGGTCTGCTATTTTTGAAAAATCGAAGAACGACTGACATAGAAACATAGCTTTTTCAGAAAACTGTCAGGATGTAGAAGACATTTTTAGAATCTGATCTCAGGTCAAAATGGGTTAATGCCCTACTTGTGATCCGTCGTGTGCTTGTAGATCGGCTATTTCTGAACCTTTTCGTTGCATTTACTGAGAAGTAACAGTTTTGGACATACAAGGTTTCCACCCGACAGTGACAATATATTGTATTCAAGATATAGTTTAGTAGTTGGACTAAATTGGCTGTGCATTGTCCAGTGAGTAGTAATAAAACAAAGCAATATTTTTCTCACGAACAAGTATCTAATATTACATATATATGCAGATTTGATTTCCTTTCCTCTATAAAGGGTATTTGAAGCTTCCTTACTAGTATGTTGCACGAGCGCATACATGCACGATTGCACGTGCGCGCACACACACACGCACGCACGCACGCACGCACGCACGCACGCACGCACGCACGCACGCACGCATGCGCGCACACAATGTGTTGTTTGTTCTATTGCTTTTTACCTGTGCCAGTGTCTTTGGCTGCTCTGTAAAGCAGTTTAAAAGGAATGCATTTTTTGGTTCGAGGTATGTTGATGTAGATTTAAATACATTTTCTACTCAGCTGACAGACACAATCCTTGAATCCACTGCTTGGTGTATACCTCCCACCACCCCAGCGTCGTCAACAGTCAATAACGGAGAGGCACAATGAGAAGCCTCTAAATCATTTTACCACCCGATTGATTTGGGAATATTATGAAAAGGGGAAGATTACATTTAATTGAATATCAGCCACATTTACAGACCATTTTATTCAACAATCCCCATCTCTGTTCCCTCTCCGGGGGAGATAAGGCTCATTACATTATTGTAGTCCATTCCCGGGCTAACTGCGGGACCCTGGCCAGACTGTTGGGAATGAATGAGATGGGCTGACTGCCCACATTGTAAAACCTCACCGTTAAAGCTAAGGGAGCAGCCATGATAACACACACACAACGTATGTGAACCTCAGATTTGAGTGTGATAACAGCATGCGCGATAGATACCATTTCCCCGTCTCGTCAGTTATGCTCCGCTCAGCATTTTAAACTTTTAAACAGTCGGGAAAGATTGGCAAGGGGTTCAGGGAGTGTACCGGTAGACTTAACCTATTCAGGCCTGACGTCGAAATTTAAAAAAAAAAAGTTTTCTAAATCATGACAATTTTCTGAAAGATTTGAGGCACATTTTAACGATTTTTCAAAAATAGCAGACCTACAAGTTCATAGCGCGCCACTCGGTGGCGCGCTATGAGCTTGTAGATCTGCTATTTTTCAATAGCTAAATTATAACATAATGTTTAAAACACCAAAAGGGGTTCCCGCCCAAAATCGGTTAATATTAGAACAGAGGAGGTAGAACAGAAAAGTATCACTAATAGCCATCTTCTATTACATCGTATTTCTACATTGAACAGCATTATAAAGTTTTACATTTAGACTTCAATTCCCTTGGACAAAGACTTAGCTAATGTTTCATGTGGCTTATAATGCCTATAGGACGGTACTCAGAGATTTGCTGATGCCTTTTACAGTCGGATAGGGGGAAGCACCCAGCAAACGTTCTTCATTCAA